>NW_026601533.1:0-46440 GCF_029448725.1 Salvelinus fontinalis
TGTGCGCGGTTATTGTAAGGAATAAAGTGTTTTTTCCCGAACCCTCTGCTCTCTGCACCTGACTCCACACCCATCACTCTACGCATCGTTACATTACCAACATTATTCTAGGGAAGTGAGGCACTGAGCCTACCAAAGATTTTGTGCCTGAGCCTCATTTACATTCTCTATTTTACCATTTTGTTTCATTTCACTTTGTTGTCACTAGCAATAGATTGTATAGCTGTGTCACAGTCCCATTTAAAACTAAATCCATTTTACAATGGCTGTACTTGAACTCAACTTGATTGAGTTGCATAGAAA
Organism: Salvelinus fontinalis; assembly: GCF_029448725.1. Lineage (NCBI taxonomy): Eukaryota > Metazoa > Chordata > Actinopteri > Salmoniformes > Salmonidae > Salvelinus > Salvelinus fontinalis. The sequence continues at coordinate 304 of NW_026601533.1, forward strand.
AGTAGCAGATTCAACATCCTTTTGACTATCTGGAGATATGCCAACACAATCAGTGCTTGTTTACAGTTTGGTGATTTACAAAAACAAAAGTGTTTGGGGTTTCTTGTGCTGTGTGACACATTCCTCACCATATTTACCTTTCACTGCATTTCTCCTCCCCCCTCTGTGTTTGGTGTTTTTGTATCAGTTAGTTTAGTCTGACTGTTGCACCGACTTAAATGTGTGCTGTCATCCTCATCTCCTATTTCATTACATATGGGTGACGGCCCAACGGATTGGTCAACTCAACCTATTCCTCAATCTGATTAACTAAACTGAGGCTAAACTGAGGCTGAGGCTGATTAACAAAACCTCCATTCTTGTCCCACATATTCTTAAGATTTTTGACACTATGTTTAGTGACAATTGGTTTTCCAATTGGCCATTGCAAGGTTTTGTCAACTTCCTCACAAAATTGGAAATCACATTTTTCATTATGCTGCATAATGGAATGTATTGCCATTGAAATATGATGACAATCCCAAAATGCATTTTTGTCCCCCCCCCCACACACACAGAAAATTGGAGTCTTAACTTTCTGATCGTTCACAACATCCATGCCACCCCCATACAATTTATGCTTCAGATTTGGTGGTTCAAGAGCCTTATTTTAATTTATCATCTGTTGTGTCAAATGATTCTTATCTATGCATTTATCAGTACGGTCAACTCCACAGTTAACGCTGATCACCCCAGACAACAGTGTCACTATCAGTACAGTCAACTCCTACTTTAGCACTAGGTCCACCCTTTACCAGTTCTTCCACCAACACCAGATCTCTGCAACAAACTCCCTTCCCTAATTTATATTTTATTCCAGTATATTGTTGTTAAATCATTATTATATAGGTTAGATCTATGGATAGTATAGCCTATAATTGCCTGTGAAACAGGTAGGCCTACCTCTTATTTCTTAAATAGGCTCGAACACAAATCCCTCTTGTTATAAAGTCAAATTAAAATGAAGACCCCAGTGAGTAATCCCAACCCCACTTTATTTCAGCATCCGGATGAGTTGTTTCTATTTAAGCCAATATGTAATTTCTAGGCCTATAGTGCAGGGCTAGGCAACCATGGGCCTGGAGTGCCGCAGACCATTCATGTTTTTGATTTACCAACCTGGAACAGCGGGTGTGTTGAATTTAAGCAATCACTGAACTGATCAATTAGCTCAGTTGGTCAGGTGTGGTGCCTAGTTGGAACAAAATCCTGTAGTACCTGCTGCGCTCCAGGAACAGAGTTGCCTATCCCAGCTATAGAGCCCCAAAGTGGCGGTGTCATAATACCCGAACAGGGAAATGGTTCTAATTGTTTTTCCACCATTTATTTTTCCCCTTAAGGAATTTTAGAAACACTTAAGGCCTGTGTTTTGTATAGGCTTACCCTGGCATGATGTTTTGATAACCATTTAAATCACTCTTGGACAAGGTGACTTTCATCAATATATTCGGGTCTATTTACTCTCAGATTCTAAAATGCTAATTAGCATCAAAGTAGACAGGCAAGACTACAAATCCCTGCAAGCTCCTGCACGTCATCTCTAGCTGACCTTTGCAAACAGGTATATTGTGTCAATTTAAAACTTGCACAAAACAGTTCACAGAATTGTCAATTTAAAGAAATGTATTCATTACTACATTTTGCTAACATTAGATATAGTTAATCAAGAGATTCTTTCCTGTGTCTCGATTCGGCAGTCTCATCCAGATCATTCATGGCATTTTTAGGTCTTTATGATAGCCACATTAGCAGCTAATTAGCATTTAATTTTTAGGGGTAAATACAAGCGAATATATTGATAAGTCAGCTTGTCCTGCTGCTGGGTTGTTGGCCTCCTACGGCCTCCTCCACGTCTCCTGATGTACTGGCCTGTCTCCTGGTTGCGCCTGCATGCTCTGGACACTACGCTGACAGACACAGCAAACCTTTTTGCCACAGTTCGCATTGATGTGCCATCCTGGATGAACTGCACTACCTGAGCCACTTGTGTGGGTTGTAGACTCCGTCTCATGCTACCACTAGAGTGAGAGCACCGCCAGCATTCAAAAGTGACCAAAACATCAGCCAGGAAACATAGGAACTGAGAAGTGGTCTGTGGTCACCACCTGCAGAATCACTCCTGTTTTGGGGGGTGTCTTGCTAATTGCCTATAATTTCCACCTTTTGTCTATTCCATTTGCACAACAGCATGTGAAATTTATTGTCAATCACTGTTGCTTCCTAAGTGGACAGTTTGATTTCACAGAAGTGTGATTGACTTGGAGTTACATTGTGTTGTTTAAGTGTTCCCTTTATTTTTTTGAGCAGTGTAGATTCTACAGACCCTAGTGAGTAATCCCAACACTACTTTTACTTTGGCACCTAGAATAGTTTTCTCCCTATAAACCAATATGTATTTCATATACAGTGTATTGCATTGGAGGCATTTATTTGACCTTGGAACATGTGTTGACCCCCAAACTGAATGCAAATATTACTTAAATATGAAGAACTGTGAGTCATGGATGATCTGGAGTCAGAACTGAGGGCGCCTGGAGAAGAACAGGGCGAAAATGAGTCTTCAGATGACGATGAATCAATCAACAGAAAACGAATCAAGAAGCCAAACCTTCCCCTGGAGCCTCCTTTACTTAAAGGTCATTTATAAAATGGAGTGTGTAGAAGAATATGTGAACCCTTGAGTAAGCTAAACCAGCTAGTTAGCTAGTTCAAGCTGCTGTTTACTGACAAGTACTACATACACTATATATACACAAAAGTATGTTGACACCCCTTCAAATTAGTAGATTCGGCTATTTCAGCCACACCTGTTGATGACAAGTGTATAAAATCGAGTACACAGCCATGCAATCTCCATAGACAACCATTGGCAGTAGACTGGCCTTACTGAAGAGCTCAGTGACTTTCAACGTGGCACCACCATAGGATGCCACCTTTCCAACAAGTCAGTTTGTCAAGTTTCTGCCCTGCTAGAGCTGCCAACTGTAAGTGCTGTTATTGTGAAGTGGAAACATATTGGAGCAACAACGGCTCAGCTGCGAAGTGGTAGCCCACAAGCTCACAGACAACTGCCGAGTGCTGAAGCGCATAGCTCGTAGAAAGCATCCTCAGTTGCAACCCTCACTACCGAGTTCCAAACAGCACAAGAACTGTTCGTCGGAAGCTTCATGAAATGGGTTTCCATGGCTGAGCAGCCACACACAAGCCTAAGATCCCAGAGCGCGGTTCCAAGCGTCGGCTGGAGTAGTGTAAAGCTCGCTGTCATTGAACTCTGGAGCAGTGAAAATGCATTCTCGGGAGTGGTGAATCACTCTTTAACCATCTAGCAGTCCGACGAACGAATCTGGGTTTGGCGAATGCCAGGAGAACACTACCTGCCCGAATGCATAGTGTCAACTGTAAAGTGGAGGCGGAATAATGGTCTGGGGCTGTTTTTCATGGTTTGGGGTAGGCCCCTTAGTTCCAGTGAAGAGATCTTAGCCTTACAGCATACAATGACGTTCTAGACGATTCTGTGCTTGCAACTTTGTGGCAACAGTTTTGGGGGAAGGCTCTTTCCTGTTTCAGCATGTCAATGCCCCTGTTTATTTATTTATTTTTATTTTATTTATTTTACCGTTATTTTGACTGAGAACACGTTCTCATTTGCAGCAACGACCTGGGGAATAGTTACAGGAGACAGGAGGGGGATGAATGAGCCAATTGTAAACTGGGGATTATTAGGTGACCGTGATGGTTTGAGGGCCAGATTGGGAATTTAGCCAGGACACAGGGGTTAACACCCCTACTCTTACGATAAGTGCCATGGGATCTTTAATGACCTCAGAGAGTCAGGACACCCGTTTAACGTCCCATCCGAAAGACAGCACCCTACATAGGGCAGTGTCCCCAATCACTGCCCTGGGGCATTGGGATATTTTTTAGACCAGAGGAAAGAGTGCCTCCTACTGGCCCTCCAACACCACTTCCAGCAGCATCTGGTCTCCCATCCAGGGACTGACCAGGACCAACCCTGCTTAGCTTCAGAAGCAAGCCAGCAGTGGAATGCAGGGTGGTATGCCCCTGTGCACAAAGTCCATACAGAAATGGTTTGTTGAGATCGATGTGGACGAACTTGACTGGCTAGCACTGAGCCCTGACCTCAACCCCACCGGGATGAATTGGACCGCCGACTGCCAGCCAGGCCTAATTGCCCAACATCAGTGCCCGACCACACGAATGCTCTTGTGGCTGAATGGAAGCAAGTCCCCGCAGCAATGTTTCAACATCAAGTGGAAAGCCTTCCCAGAAAAATGGAGGCTGTTATGTCAGCAAAGGGGGGTACAACTCCTTATTAATGCCCATGATTTTGATGAGATGTTTGACCAGCAGGTGTCCACATACCTTTGGCCATGTAGTGTGTGTTAATGCCCGATTTACTGTTTTCATCTATACATGGGATGCTCTTATTTACCAGTAGCAATGTCTGTTGTTTCATTAGAGACACCCCGTGAGACTGGCTTTCACAAGACCACAAGGAACTGGACTCCTGATACATCCCTGTAGTACAATTGATAACTATTGCTATAAATGCTAAAAATCCAATCTTACTGAAACTTATATCACTTTTTGGCCTATCCCTCTGTACTGGTATGTCTCTACTACTTTCACCACTCCTCCCCTTAACCCATCTTCCTCTCCTTTCTTCACTGCCTCAACATATGACAACATCTGCACTACCCTGGAAACCTCAACCTACCTCTCCTGCATGGGACAATTCTGTCTGTCTGGTTGGTCTCTGGGGAGGAGGCTTTCAAGTTTGTACGTCTGGACGGCTCTATAAGAAAGAAGAGAAAGGTACCCCAGAATGACCCACCCGTCAGCCTGTTGAACAAGCAGATTTCATTAAAAACTGGAGGGAAGCTTGGACTTATGCAACTTTGTGGCAACTTACGCACTACCCTCTGTAGTGCCTTGCGGTCAGAGGCCGACCTGTAAGGCAGTGATGCAACCAGTCAGGATGCTCTCGATGGTGCAGCTGTCAAAACTTTTCAGGATCTGAGGACCCATGCCAAATCTTTTCAGTCTACTGAGGGGGAATAGGTTTTGTCGTGCCTATCTTGGTGTGCTTGGACCATGTTAGTTTGTTGGTGATGTGGACACCAAGGAGCTTGAAGCTCTCAACCTGCACCACTACAGCCCCGTCGATGAGAATGGGGGTGTGTTCGGTCCTCCTTTTCCTGTAGTCCACATTCATCTCCTTTGTCTTGAGTATTCATCTAATTAAGTGTGTATGTGAACATGTTCCGGCTCGCCAGCCAATTATCATATTGATGAAAATCCAGTGTCTGTGTTATGACTAACGTATGATGTTACACTCATTCTGTTTTTTTAGGATTTCTAATTCTTAACCTTCTATAATATGCATTTAATTCTGTAACACAACCGTGTCAGTGAATCACAGGAAGATTTTGTCAGAGTTGTCAGATGTTCCAAGGCTGTGACAATTGGCTCAAATCTATTCATGTCTTCAGCAAATTCTTCAACATTTCAATATTTTCCATCTTCTTTTGCTCCTTTAGTGCACACAATCTCAGGAGGAGTTCAAGTTGGAAGATATGAGGAAACGTGAAATCAGTATGTATACTAGGAAGAATATGATTTCGTCAACATCTGAATGCTTTATTCATCATTAGTTGAATGTTTTGGCAATGTAATGTGTCAATTGTGCTTTTCTCTCAACAGTATTTTGACGTATAACAAAGATTTTGCTTTTGATGTGCAGCCAGTGCCCTTGAGGTAAATGAAGATCGATGAACCATCACAATGCAGGCCACTTATTGTCGTACCCAATGTAAATACAGAGTTTTTTGTTTAAGTACACAATAATCAGAACAAATCAGAGCAAATTATGGAGTAAAGCAAACGGTATTACTAAAAATTCAACAATGGCTTCCCCATCTGAATGACCTAATCTCCTAACATCATGCTGAGCCTGTAAATATTCAACAAGTAATCTAATGAATGAAATCTTACATTCAGGAGAATCCTTGCCCCAGGGGAGGAGGAGAACTTGGAGGTGGAAGAAGAGGAGGATGCTGCTACAGGAGCAGGCTCCCCAGAGTCCTTTCCCAACAGAGTACCAGGTAAGTACTCACAAAGTACTTGCAAAGTACTCAACAAATACTGTGTTTTATTTGTAATCTATGGTGTATATAGAGCATTCATAATCATTGGTCTTTATTCTGAATCTGTTGACTGTGTAATTTTGCCATGGTTATTTTTTTTGGCTTTGTGGCCCTGTTTTGAGTGCCTTTGTGATTGCTGTCTCCTCTGTTCCCTGTCTCTCTGCATGGCTTTGTCGCTCTGTCCTCACTGCCTGCTCCATTCACAGTTTTGCAAGGTATGATTTGGTTGAGAAGTAAGGGGCTGGCATGGGTCTGAATGGGTCTATGTCTTTTTATAGTTTTGTCGGAGCATGAAAATGATTGCCTACTAATGGACAGTTTGTTATTATCAAAAACCCTATCCTACTACTACTAGATAGCTTAAGTTGTTGAATCTACTTTACAAAGTATTTTTTTTATAAGCATTCACCAAAACGTGTATGTCATCTTAGCCTTATCTGTTAGTCAGTCTACAACTTCTTCTGCTGCCTATTATTGTATAAGTAAAATACTGCTGACAGTAATGACTTGAACAAGGATCTGTAAGTATAGACACTGGTTACGTCCCCAATGACACCCGATTCCCTATGCAGTGCAATATGGGCCCTGGTCAAAAGTAGTGCACTATAGTAGTGAACTTGTCCCCCTTGCCCATTTTAAACATGTATTGTGTGATTTTTATTTTTGTATTGCTTGTAACTGCTTCGGGTAATGCAAGTTCTTGTGCTGTTAGGGGAATAACCTATGTGTAAATGTAACAATCTGCTGCTGTATTTTTTTGTGTGATCGTTTTGTGTAGTTTCTTAATCATTGTACATAAACTGTATGTGTAAACATGTATACGCAGGGCCCAGCTGTAAAAGAGACCTTGGTCTCAGTCTGTGTTCCTTGTTGAAATCAAGGTATAATAATATAGGGAGTAGGGTTCCATTTGGGACGGTACCATTATCTTGATTTCAGCTGCATTAGTTCTGGGAACGTGGGAATGTTTTCTGCAATTATTGTATCTTTAGAAAGTTACAGCTTTCATGTCTCCAACAGGTACATTGTTGCCACGGTTACCCTCAGAGCCCAGGATGTCGCTGCTCACAATAAAGATTGACAAGATTGGGCTGAAAGATGCTGGGAAATGCATTGATCCCTACATGACAGTTAGTGTGAAAGGTACTAAATGTAGGCTTGTTTTTCTTTATTATTTTAGTTAGGTCAGGGTGTGACATGGGGAATGTTTGTGTTTTGTTGGTTTTGGGTGATTATATGGTAAAGGGGGTGTTGGGTGTAGTGTATGGGTTTGTGTTGAGTGCATGTGTCTAGCGTTGTCTATGTTGGTTTAGTTGTCTAGGAGAGTCTATGGTTGCCTGAATGAGTTCCCAATTAGAGACAGCTGATTTCTGTTGTCTCTGATTGGGAGCCATATTTAGGGTAGCCATAGGCTTTCATGTGATGTGGGTAATTGTCTATGTTATACGTTTGTAGCATGTATGTGCACTTCGTTCATAGCTTCACGATCGTTTTGTTAGTGTGTAAGTGTTTTTGTTTCGTTTTTGCCTTTGTATTCATTAAAAGGAATATGGCTTATTTTCCTACTGCTGCGTTTTGGTCCGTCAATCCTCCACACGATCGTGACAGCTACATTGTTTACATTGCTGAGATGAGTTGCTGACCTTCACATCTGAAATAGTAAGGTCTGAAACAGTCTAGAAAAATGTTCAAATAATTATCTCTGTTGAGTTGACACTTGACAGTACATTTTTATAAATATAATTTATTCCTGCAGAACAGCCCAAGTGAATCTGAACGTTTTGTTTCCCAACAGATTTGAGTGGCATTGATTTGAACCCAGTGCAAGACACACCTGTGGCAACCCTGCTAGTAGCCATGAGAACCATAACACACCCACAAACACAGAACACAATACCGGGTCGTTACAATATTGTCATGATGCCAATTTCACCAAATGAGCCAATGATTGACAAGGAACAAGGAAACGAACACCAACACCCTCTTTGTCATATTTCACTGTGCTACAGGCTACTGCTGTATAAATACACTATTGTTGATCTGTGTTACTTCCTCTACACTGAATGAATTTAGTCAACAATCAACATGTTCTGCGTTTATTCATAAGACTGAGGTGTATTCACTCGGAAGCAAACAGCCAAAACAAGGAGGGATTCATCTAAACTTGTCCAATAAGAAACACTTGTTTTCGTTCCAAAATGTTTTACTACAGTGTGCACTAATGAATACACCCCGGCTGTAATATGACCCAAATATAGAGTTTGGACCTATTTCCCTTTAAAGGTTTGTGGGCTTCAGTCCGAGTATAGCAGGACAATCTCTCTCCCTACTGTAGGTCTGTGTGAACTGCTTGCTCTCCTGGACTGTCCTCAACCACTGTTATCGTTATACCACTCTAGGGCTAGGGCCAGTTTCCCAGACACAGTCACAGGTTAAACCTAGTCCAGGTCAAAAAAGCATTCTCCATGGAGATTCTGTATTGAAAGAGCTATTTAGTCCAGGACTAGGCTTATTCTGTGTCTGGGAAACCGACCCATTGAGAATAAAACCCTGATACATTTAAATGTCAGACACCACGACCACAGATGTGAAAGAAGTATAATCATTTTAATGTATAAAATGTAAACTGATGTAAAACATGACCACGGTTTTAAACCGGGGCAACTGGTGGACCGCGGTTTCCTTTTGAAGGCCTTCGGATCAATTTCAACAAAATGTTTTTTTATTTTTTAGGAAGTCAGTAGGGGTCTCAAATTGCTGTTGTGAGATAGAATAGTAGAACACACAAAGTCCAATTTCAAAATGTGGTTGTGCATCAGTTTCTCTCTTACGTCAGTCACTGATAGTCAGTCAATTAGCCCATGTCAGCAAATTTTATTTTTTAGATGGCTATCTTAGCTGGACCCTAAACTATCTAAACTAGTTAACATGGTCAAATTACCGGCCCGGTGTCCCCAGGGATTTTTGTTAGTCAATCACTCAGATATAATATTAAAAACTGCAAACATTTCTCTCTAAAATGTGTAGAAATGCAGGAAATTAGTTATGTGGGGCCGCAGTTGCTTGCTTGGGGGTCTGCATGATGAGTAAATGTTTTGTGTCCCCCACCCCCATCAAAGTTGCCCTTCACTGTTTTAAACAGCAACACTGAATTACACTTGAATGCCACACTTCACAGACAGATACAGCAACCGTCTGAGTGGTTGGCTTCTGCGTTCTCACCCGCTACGGACTTATACCGACCGTACTTTGGTCTGAGCCACTACAGGCGGTCCGGCAAGAACCAGGCAGATGTGTTCACATCCAGAGTTGTGTCCTCTGGTTTAATTCACACATTACCACACACATAGAAGAAGTGATCTTTGTGATACCTAGGATGGACTTAAGGTTCTAAAGGTATTCAACACATACACATGACAGTATTAATATGGTTGTACATACAATAGAAATATATAAAAGGAATGAAAAGGATATTCACATAGCAGCATATACACATCAGCATATGTATATCACAGGAGGTTGGTGGAACCTGAATTGGTAATGACTGGAGCGGAATCAGTGGAATGGTATCAAATACAAACACATGCCATTCCATTAGCTCAAACTCACAAAAAATGGCAGTAATAAAGCCTCTCTTGAAAAAGCCAAACATTGACCCAGAAAATATTTTTTAAACTATCGGCCTATATCGAATCTCCCATTCCTCTAATATTTTTTGAAAAATCTGTTGCGCAGCAACTCACTGCCCTCCTGAAGACAAACAATGTACAGTCATGGCCAGAAGTTTTGAGAATGACAAAAATGTTAATTTCCACAAAGTTTGCTGCTTCAGTGTCTTTACATATTTTTGTCAGATGTTACTATGGAATACTGAAGTATAATTACAAGCATTTCATAAGTGTCAAAGGCTTTTAATGACAATTACATGAAGTTGATGCAAAGAGTCAATATTTGCAGTGTTGACCCTTCTTTTTCAAGACCTCTGCAATCTGCCCTGGCATGCTGTCAATTAACTTCTGGGCCACATCTTGACTGATGGCAGACCATTCTTGCATAATCAATGCTTGGAGTTTGTCCGAATTTGTGGGGTTTTGTTTGTCCACCCGCCTCTTGAGGATTGACCACAAGGTCTCAATGGGATTAAGGTCTGGGGAGTTTCCTGGCCATGGACCCAAAATATTGATGTTTTGTTCTCCGAGCCACTTAGTTTTTTGCCTTATGGCAAGGTGCTCCATCATGCTGGAAAAGGCTTTGTTCGTCACCAAACTGTTCCTGGATGGTTGGGAGAAGTTGCTCTCAGAGGATGTGTTGGTACCATTCTATATTCATGGCCGTGTTCTTAGGAAAAATTGTGAGTGAGCCCTTTCCCTTGGCTGAGAAGCAACCCCACGCATGAAAGGTCTCAGGATGCTTTACTGTTGGCATGACACAGGACTGATGGTAGCGCTCACCTTGTCTTCTCCGGACAAACTTTTTTTACGGATGCCCCAAACAATCGGAAAGGGGAATCATCCAAGAAAATGACTTTACCCCAGTCCTCAGCAGTCCAATCCCTGTACCTTTTGCAGAATATCAGTCTGTCCCTGATGTTTTTCCTGGAGAGAAATGGCTTCTTTGCTGCCCTTCTTGACACCAGGCCATCCTCCAAAAGTCTTTGCCTCACTGTGCATGCAGATGCACTCACACCTGCCTGCTGCCATTTCTGAGCAAGCTCTGTACCGGTGGTGCCCCAAACCCGCAGCTGAATCACCTTTAGGAGACGGTCCTGGCACTTGCTGGACTTTCTTGGGCGTCCTGAAGCATTCTTCAAAACAATTGAACTGCTCTCCTTGAAGTTCTTGATGATCCGATAAATGGTTGATTTAGGTGCAATCTTACTGGCAGCATTATCCTTGCCTGTGAAGCCCTTTTTGTGCAAAGCAATGATGACGGCACGTGTTTCCTTGCAGTTAACCATGATTGACAGAGGAAGAACAATGAATCCAAGCACCACCCTCCTTTTGAAGCTTCCAGTCTGTTATTCGAACTCAATCAGCATGACAAAGTGATCTCAAGCCTTGTCCTCTTCAACACTCACACCTGTGTTAACGAGAGAATCACTGACATGATGTCAGCTGGTCCTTTTGTGGCAGGGCTGAAATGCAGTGGAACTGTTCTTGGGGGATTTGCATGGCAAAGAGGGAATTTGCAATTAATTGCAAATCATCTGATCACTCATAACATTCTGGAGTATATACAAATTGCCATCATACAAACTGAGGCAGCAGACTTTGTGAAAATGTATATTTGTGTCATTCTCAAAACTTATGGCCATGACTGTATACGAAACGCTCCAGTCTGGTTTTAGTCCCCATCATAGCACTGAGACTGCACTCATGAATGTGGATGTGTATGGTGATGCCAAAACAAAAATTTTCATCTTGGATGGACAGTTTTATATTATATTCTTTTGTAGGTTTCGGCACCCAGGGGAAACAATCCCACCACTGGGGAAGAGGTGGTGGGAAATGTTCAGGAGGAGGCACAAGAACCTGAGCATGAGGAGACCGGACACCCTAGACAGGGGGAGAGCTGAGTGTGACACACGTCCAACGATGGACACCTTCTTTACTTCTTATGAGGAGCACTTGGAGGAGAGTGGGTTGAGGGTGAAACCTAGATAAATCTATAACTGAGATGAGTCTTGGTTCCGTAGCAACCAGAGCAGGCACAAAGTGCTGGCTCCCCGGGGCGCAAAACACTTGTACCAGCAGGCTCCGGGGAACAAGGAGGCTCCGGGGACCAAGGAGCACATCACAGTGCTGGCCTGCTTCAACGCATCTTGGGAGGATGTCCCCCCGTTTATCATTTACCCCAAGTGTTTCCCCGTTGGCCACTACACACTGGGAGGCCTCCCACAAGCCTTGTATGGACGGTCAAACAGTGGCTACATTGACGGGGACCTGTTCAGATAGTGGTTTCAGCACTTCATTCAACATGCTGTGAAGAAGCGCCCTCTTCTTCTACTCTTCGATGGACCCAGAGGTGCTCGCGGCGGCACTAAGGGAAGGGGTTATACCTCTTTGTCTTCCACCATACTGAACCCATGTCCTGCAGCCACTGGACGTGGCATACTTTGGCCCTTTAAAGACTGAGTTCTCCAAGGTAGCTGGAGACCTCAGCCATTTTGAGCACACCTACATTGTAAACAAATCAGAAAATGTCAAGAATATTCCGCTACCCGTACCAGCGCTGTAAGGACATGTGCTATGTGGTGGAAGGGTTTAAGAAGTGTGGCCTCTTCTCTTTTGACCCTTCAGCCATTGAAGGGTCCCGTTTAATGCCGTCTCGGTCTCTAACGGGTCCCAACACCGCCTCTCCTCGAACCAGCAGCACTATGCCGTCCAGGTCCCGTGTGGCTCAGTTGGTAGAGCATGGCGCTTGCAACGCCATGGGGTTCATTCCCCACAGGGGGACCAGGATGAATATGTATGATGAATATGTATGAACTTTCCAATTTGTAAGTCGCTCTGGATAAGAGCGTCTGCTAAATGACTTAAATGTAAATGTAACCCGAAAGGAGGACACATACATTCACTTCAGCGTAGACATTGAGATCCAGAGACATATCGAGAGACTACCAAAAGGTAGTCAAACGTTCTATTTCTACTGAATTAGTAGTGGGGCCTCTATTTAGCCAGTATCATGTAATATTAAGCTAATACAGTGTCAGTTTATGTTCAAATCCTTGCAGAGGGATTGGGCAGACAATTGTTAATCCTGAATTTTGTTCATGTTCCGGGGGCAGCTATTTTCTCTGAGTTCAAGCACTATAAACCCAAGAAGGGGTTTACAAGCACAAAATGTTTTGCCTTCATGGAAATGGATGAGATCAAACCTGGTCCCATTGTGATCGAGTTGTGAGTGACACATTTTGTGTTTTCCAGATTAACTTTCTTTAAATGTACTCACTATTTTATTTTAAGATGAAAATAAATTAAATAACTATTTATTTTGAGAATCTCAGATTTTAGCTATTTTTGGTGGGGGTGGGGGGGTTCTGGTTCAGTCTGCCCTTTGAGTATACCGTTTGAATGAATCACTTATTTATGCTATCGGACGGCAGGTACAAGAAGCCTACTGACTTCAAGAGGAAGAAGCTCCAGCTCCTGACCAAGAAGCCACTCTATCTCCACCTCCACCAGACGTTGCACAAAGATTAATAACCGAGGTCACAGAGTAGAGCACATCAAGAAAGCAGCAGCGCCACAGAATTCCACCGTAGTCATCAGACATCCAGTAAAGTTTGGTGTAGCGACTCCCTATCCGCCTCCACTCACATCAACAATACTAAACCCAGCAGGCCCAAATGCCACAACCTCAACTCTGTGATAGGACGGCCCTGGATGACACATATTAACTACAGCGGTGACAGCACACTACTGTATAATGCTGCTTCGTAACCCAGTGGGAGGTGGGAATTTACCAGTTGTGAAGTCGTAAATACCAGTTGGATGCATTCAACTTGTTGAGAAAAGATCATTTGGCTAATGGCCAACAAGCTGCCTAAACCATAAACTAAAAGCTATCATGCTGGTAAACAAATGAGTGTTAAAAAACATATTAATAGATTGCTTTTTATAAATAATGTTTTGTTGCATTTAATTGCAAAAAAATGCTGTTATCCAGGTAATTTCCTAATTAGGTGACGTCAGAGGTCAGCATGTGGGAGAAGTGGGAGCTCAGGATGATGTATGAGTTTCCCACTAGTAATTACCAGTTGGAGGGCCTTTCAAATGGTAAATTCCCACTTGGTTACAAAACGCAGCATTTGACCCCGCTGGTGCCAATTAGCGATCACTTTTTTTCTCCTCTCTGCATGATGCTCAATGGAAAAGAAGAGTTGAGTTAGCAATTGGTACTGTATGTCAAACAACCAGCCTCGTCTTTAGTCTTCCTCTGCCTTTCCCTTTGGGGATGAAAGAGAATCAACATGATCATAGGTGCTCAAGCGGTCTATTGATGATGTCATATCCTGGTGCTGACACTGCCACAGTGAAAATATATAACTGCCCTGTTCATTTACTTACATCCTTATCACTGATCTGGCGTTATTTAATAGGTAAAAGTAATATATTGGGATATTTGCTTTAATCTATCACATTAGATGTGTGATTATTTCAAGGATGGGAGGAAGGATGCATATTTTTTAGCATTCAAAAATGATTCTGAGATGCTATGATGTCATCCTACATTTACGTCATTTAGCAGACGCTCTTATCCAGAGCGACTTACAAATTGGAAAGTTCATACATATTCATCCTGGTCCCCCCATGGGAATTGAACCCTGGTCCCCCGTGGGAATTGAACCCACAACCCTGGCGTTGCAAGCGCCATGCTCTACCAACTGAGCCACACGGGACCTACTTTGAAAAATCTCAAATATAAATTATATTTAGATTTGATTAACACTTGTTTGGTTACTACATGATTTCATAGTTTATGTCTTCACTATTATTCTACAACGTAGACAATCATCAAAACAAAGAAAAACCCTAGAATGAGTAGGTGTGTCCCAACCCTTGACCGGTACTGCATCTATAGCATGAGGTCAAGTTACAATACCTAACAGTAGGTAAAACTTCAAACTAAAACTAGTTCAGAAGAAAAACAGCTTATTTCAGCTGTAATGAACGACAGGACTTAGGAACATGCTTAAATGTTTTAGATCGTATATGTTATGTTGACGTGAAGACCATCTCTGATATAGACCGATACATACTATTATTAAATAAACACCGCACCCAAGTCAAGTGTGTTTAGTATCTTCAACATGTTGGGGCAGCGTCTAAAAACGTTCATTACTGCACACTGTAGCAAAACGTTATGCAACGGAAAAACAGACGTTTCTTATTGGACAAATTCAGGTCAGTACCCTCCCTGTTTCGGTCCGTTTTCTTCGGTTTGGTGTCTAGTGAATAAGACCCTGCTGTTGCTCCAAGCCAACACCAACCCAGGACAAGCTGGTATCCTGGTTCTGTAAGATGTGCCCCTGCAGTTCGGCTAAAATCACTGTAATAATCTCCATCCATCCACAGGGAGACCGCCAGTCACTGTCCCCTACAGTACTTTATGAAACAAACCATATGCGTTCTTAACTAGGAACAACTTTGTTTCTTCAGAGCAACGTAGCCTTTAGTCTTTAAAATGTTGCTAATGCTAGTTAGCATGGTAGCGTTACATTGGCTTACTGTAGTTTTTTGGTGTAGGTGCTCGTGCAGGTCCCGTTATAAAGGGAGTTGAAAAGGATGCTGCATGTAACTGAAGTTGACTTTTACCTTTGTTTTGAATGCTGTTCCCATCAAGGCCACACTGGCTAACCACTATTAAAACATTGTCTCCTTTTTATTATTATTATTTTTTTTTGTAATGGCACTAACTGAATACACTTATGGTGCTTTCAAGACAACTGGGAACTCTGAAAAGAATTTGGTCAAATCATGACGTCAGTGATCATCGGGTCGAAAAGTCAGAGCTCTAGAAAGGTGCCAGAGTTCCCGACGTGGAATTCCGAGTTGGATGACTTAAAAGATTTCTCCCAGTCGGAGCTTGTTTTTTTCAGAGTTCCCGGTTGTCTTGAACACACCGAAGTCGGATATTTCTGAGTTCCCAGTTGTTTTGAACACGGCATTAAGAGACACTAATCAGTGCATATTATTGTGTGTGCTGTACGACAGGGTTGACGATTGTCAATACAGTGTTGTGCTTTTGGTAACAGGTTGTGATAAAATGAACATTTATCATTGGACTGACAATTTACACTGCTTTCATTTTTAATAAACAAAATGCTGTTTGAATAGTGGTCCTTCTTTACACTTACTAAAGGAGCGAAACCTAACATGTCAAATTTTCACTGGGCTTGTTTGACATTGCAGGTGACTGCTGACTGATATATAAATGACCTTGCATCATAAAATAAACGACTCATTATTTGTAGATCAGTTAGTCATAATGAATCACATATTTGATTCTCACTAACATAGCCACTGCCGCGTAAGACTAGTGAAGGCTTTGCAGGAGTGCCCATAGTAATTACCAGAATTACCCACTTAAATCAGGAATAAACAGATGGGTATTACTGTAGCAGTTATTGTTAGCATGTACAAAGAGAGCAAATTCAAGTGTTGGGTTACTGTAGACTAGAGCAGGGTTTCGCAAACTCGGTCGTGCCGCCCCCGTCCACATTTTGGTTTTTGCCCTAGCACAGCACAGCTGATTCAAATAATCTAAACTTGATGAGTTGATTAATAGAATCAACTGTAGTGCTAGGGCAAAAGGACTGAGTTTGGGAAATCCTGGACTATAGCATAAGACTCATCAATCCCTTGTATGCCCTTACTTTTCCCTGTGTCATTCACTCAGCACCACTTTCAGTGTACAGTATGTTGGTGACAGGCAGAGCAGAGCCCCACTACACAGTCATTTGACAGCCTCGATAACAGTATACATCATAACATTACAGATATGCCAATAATCACTCAGGTGTTTTGGTAGTGGTAAATATTGTCGGTGGGTACAAAGAAACGTTCTGGGACCTACAGAGAGTAAAACATTTCTAACCAAAGCATGCAATGATAAACATTTAATGCAAATAGTCTTTAGTCACGGGCAACATTTTTTGTTATTTTCTTTTTATTGAAAATAGATAAATGTGATGCATCCCTGATGTAACATAAGAACAAAAAAAGAAACAAATGTGAAGGTCATATGACAGGTGTTCAGTTAGTGGGTGATTACTGGCTTTTCACATGTAATACAGCTACCCATACGAAACAAAATGCACTGTCAGACATTTCCTTTCAAACTAAAATGGATCACAAAAGTTGTCATATGCTTCATATGAACAATAGATAACTGCAGTACCTTTTACCAGTTTTATTAATAAAATATCCTAAGAACAGCAAATACATCTTTGACTTTCAACTTACACAACTTTCCTTTTCAGTTCATTCTGAAGAGAGTTTGGGGAAGAGTTAAGATAATATGGTACTTCTGAAATGATCGATCAAGCAACCCAAAAGCTTGGGGTCCATTTATTTTGAATAATTTCCACAGGAAACCATGATAACATTGTGAAATTAATACAAAATCAACATAATACCCTTTCAAAAACGTAAAATCCTCAGTCATTCAATAGAAATGTTATTGCACAATAGGACTTGCAGAGTAACAAGCCTCAGTTCTACTCCTCTTCAAGTCATTATTACATTTCAGACACGAAACATACGACATTGATTTTCTGATGCTTTAATAGGAACACTAACTTTTTAGATACTTCTGTTGTTTCCAAGTATATCATATGATATTTATTTTCAGCCAATTAAAAACAAAAAGGAAAAAATAAAGAGATGAATCGTGGTTGATTAAATGTAGCCAGGTCGTTAACGGTTGGTAGGTGTCTAAGGCTCTGCCATGGCAGAGCTGACTGAGTCCTGGGGGGCAGCTGTTGCCTGCTGGGAGCTGTAGTCTTGCCCCTGGCCCTGGGGGCCAGCGCCGGGCTGGGAGCCCACTGAAGAGTCATGGCCATGTGGGACCTGTGGCTGCACAGGGAAGTCTTTGGGGCCGACATGAGGAGGGAATGGGGCCACCCCAGGGGGCAGGTGTCGGAGTGGGATGAAGTGATCAAGTGGTCCATAGTGCACGTAGGTATGTGGGGGTCCTATGGGTCGGGCCATAGGAGGGTAGAAGGAAAAATGAACATACAAATATAACACTGTAGTACCAACATAACAATAGCATTGCTAATCACAACTGAAATACTAATAGCAAAGACTCAACTTGAGATAAAAGCTGGCGGCCAGAATTCACCACCTACCGAATAGAGGAGGCACCGGTCCATAGTGAAAAGGTGGAGGACGGTACCGGTTGTGTGGGGAAGAGGGACCGTAAGCACCAGGAGGTGGAGGCCGATGTCCGGGTGGTATCATTGGACCAGGCGGGTGTCCGTTAGGCGGTGGGGGTCCAGGAGGCATCATGCCTGAGTGTCCGTTGTCTGGTCGGTACACTGGAGGCATGAAGGGTGGGGGAGGAGGGATGTGGTGGGGTCCGGGAAGAGGACGGTGGCAGAGTCCGGAGGGATGGCTGATGACTGGTCTGAGGCTTGAGTCGAGGGGGGAGCTGATGGGAGAGACCAGCAGGGAGCCAGGACCCTGAGGTCGAGAGTTCTGGAGGAACACAAAAAAATATTAAAACAAAGAATAGCAATAGGTCCATTGTGCTTGTAGCCCTGCTGCTGGCACCAACAATGAGACCCTTTCATCTGATTCAAACAGTTTGGTTAGGTTAGAACAAAACAAACAATTATGCACTGGTGAGAAAGACAACAATATCCCACAATAATAAGTCAAGTTACACAGTCCCACAAGAATCACACGACCAAGTTCCACACACTGATTCAGAATCAGGACCGTTTCCACAAAGCATTAACCTCAAACACACACAGCTTTAAATGATAACACATTTGAGATATCCATCAGGGAGTTGTGCTGAAGTTATAGCTTTGTGGAACAGTGTCACAAATTCATTCAATGGGGGTCAGAGGGAGGGTGTTGTAATATAGGGGAAATATAAAAGGAGCTTACAGACGGACCACGGGAAGCGGCAAAGGTCTTCAGACTTCAATGGGAGTAGGGCGGCAAAACGCAAGCAGTTTCGCAAGTGACGCCATTCGTGGTACCCACTCCAGTGAGCGGTGGCGCTGGCTCTACGCTCAAGGCTTCAAAATATGCATGGTTGACCAATGAGCAGAGTTCTTCTCGCCAACCAACCAACCAATGTTTTAATCACAACCGCCGAGCTGACAACAACCGGGACCGCTGGCATCTACACACGGTAGGCAGAAATGTTCAGTTTACCCCAGCCCGTCTGTAAGCGCCTTAAAACAAGCAACCACGCATGTCAGAATCCAGCCAGCAATGTTAATTCTGACAACCCTTGTTAAGTTCATGTTTTAAGTATCCCTATATTTCTGTTATTACGGGGCTATCACTCAGTCAAGAATGCGCATGCGCAGGAAGTCTAGTGGTTGTTGGACCTAGCCTCGAGTGTGATGGCTACTTGTATTGTGTTCATATAGTATAGTAAACTTTGTTAAACTGGAACTTTGTCGTTGTGTCATTTCGAGTTAACATTGGTAGCAGAAGATGGCTTCTAACTACAACGTGCCACCTCGCTTCGACGAGAAGAGGTCGTACGAAAGTTGGAAAAATGAACTGGGAATCTGGATACGCGTTACTAATCTGGAGGCGAAAAAGCAAGCACTTGCGGTGGTATTATCGCTCGAGGGAAGAGCGAGAGATACAGCACTGGAAATATCCGTTGAGGATTTGAACAAGGATGACGGTATGGGAACTTTGATCACAGCACTGGATTCTGTATTTCTCAAAGAAGAGAAAGACCGTGCCTACGAGGCATATTCAAACTTTGACAGTGTTACGAGAGATTTTTCGGTTGCAATGGCGGACTACATCATTGATTTCGAACAGAGGTACAATAGGATGCGCAAGTACGACATGGTTCTCCCAGATGCAGTGTTAGCGTTCAAGTTACTAGATACTGCTTGTCTAGATGGTAGGGAGAAACAGTTGGCTTTGACTGCTTGTACTGTGCTGACTTTTGCATCTATGAAGTCGGCACTAAAAAGAATATTTGGTGAGAAGACGTCTGTCGCGCCAATAACAGATGGAATGCAAGTGAGTGACGCAGCATATTACATCGAGCAGCACAGAAAAGGCGCCAACAAGTCACGTTCAAGACAACCAGAAGAGGGCGCCATTTCCAGGCACAAATCCACTGGACAAAAATGGAAGGAGATCAAAATGTGCTATTTGTCAAAGCACTTACCATTGGGTTAAAGACTGTCCTCATAAAAATGAACAATTTAAACTAACAGAGGAAAATGTAAACACAGAGATAGAGCAGTGTAACATTACACTGTTTTCAAATGAATCTGCTTTTGATACTGAGATTTTTATAGTTGAATCCTTAGGATCTGCTGTGATTGATACTGCATGTACACGGACAGTGTGTGGTGCAAAATGGCTTGATAGCTATGTCAGTGAACTAAATATGAAAGTACAAAATATGATTGACACACCAAGCAACAGAGCTTTCAAATTTGGAGATGGGAGAATTGTCCATTCTACCAAGAGAGTTAAGATACCAGCAAAAATTGGTCAGACTAAGTGTCACATTGAAACAGAGGTGGTCCCTACAGATATCCCCTTACTATTAAGCAAAGCTTCCCTCAAGAAGGCAGGGGCTGTACTAGACATAAAAAATGACCAGGCAGTGATGTTTAAACAACCAGTGACTCTTGAACTTACTACCTCAGGCCACTATTGTGTAAACATTTTAGACAAAGACATCACACAGACTCCATGCAAAAATTAGATTCTGACTGACACAGAGAACATGACCACTAAAGAAAAACACAAAGTATTGTTAAAGCTTTACAAACAGTTTGGACATGATACAGTTGACAGACTTCAGAAGTTACTCAGCAGTTCAGGGAATAATGATGATGAGAAGTACGAAACTGGAAACAAAGTGTACTACAAACGAGTTGACTGTCAAGAGTGGAAAGGACCGGGAGTAGTCATTGGTCAAGATGGTGTGGTGATATTTGTGAGGCACGGAGGCATGACTGTCAGGGTGCATCACTCAAGATTGCGGAAAGTAAATGATCAACAAGATAGAGGGGCTGTTGCTGAGAATCAGTCTCCTAATGAAAATGACAAAAAGGCCACAGTAACAGACACAAACCTACCAGATGTCGCATCCAATGATATGGACACTGAAACTGACACAAGAAATGGAGCAGAGACCTTCAACCATGCCACAGGTAATACTGTTGAGCGTTCAAATGAGGAAAACATTCAACAGCCACATGTGTTAAGAGAACATGGTTGTTCCAATCTGAAAACTGGACAAACTGTTAAATACACGGACAGAGAAAGTGGTATTCCACATACAGCAACCGTCATTGGACGAGCAGGAAATGCAAGACACAAGAGCTGGTACAACTTGCAGTACTCTGAACCAGCTACACTTTCTGGTACAACAGGGTCAGCTGACCTGCCACTTGTAGATAATATCAGAATTGAACCAATGGGAAATCGAGAAGAACAGCATGACATTCAAAATGATGATGTACTTGAAACAAAGGATGTGTCATTTGACTCAGCTAAGCTAGATGAGCTCAGTAATTGGAGGAAAAATGGAGTGTTTGAGGAAGTCAAAGACATTGGCCAAAAGTGTGTCTCAACAAGGTGGGTGTGTACCCTTAAAGAATCCTTAACTGGAATAGTGCCCAAAGCACGTCTAGTGGCTAGAGGTTTTGAGGAGCTGGCTGCTAAAGAACTCCCAAAAGACTCACCGACATGCACCTCAGAGTCACTCAGATTGCTGATGTCAGTGATCTGCCAGAAAAAATGGAAACTTAATTCCATAGACATCAAATCTGGATGTTTGCAGGGAACAGAGCTGTCAAGGGACATTCACATCCGACCTCCGCCTGAAGCTAAAAGCGAAGGAACACTGTGGAAACTAAAGAAGTGTGTGTATGGACTGGCAGATGGATCACTCTACTGGTACAACAAAGTCAAGGCAACAATGCTGAATACAGGTGGAAAAATGTCACAAGTGGATCCTGCAGTCTTCTATTGGCTTGATCAAGACTGCAATGTGACTGGAGTACTTGCCTGTCATGTTGATGACTTTATCTGGGGTGGCTCACAGACCTTTGCTTCAACTGTGATTCCACACCTCAAAGCTGTTTTCTAGGTTGGCCGTGAGGAGCATGATCATTTTTGTTATGTTGGCATAGAGTTTATTACAGTTGATGGAAAAATACTGATGCAACAGGAAAGCTATATCAAGAATCTTCAACCTATCCACATGGATTCTTCAAGAGCCGTACAAAGGAATTCCCCTCTGTGGAATTGAAGCTGGTCAATTGAGGTCAAAGATAGGACAAATTTTATGGGCTGCGAGACAGAGTAGACCTGGTTTGATGGTTGCAACTTGGCATCTAACACAAAACACGCCAATGTACAAACCATTCATGAGGCAAACAAAGTTGTTCGTAAACTGAAATCACAAAAAGTGACTTTAAAGTTTCAGCATGTTGGAAAAGATGACTCTTTGAAACTAGTTGTCTTCAGTGATGCTTCGCTAGGTTAACACTGGTGGGACAAAACGGCACTTTCTACCTGTAGTTTGTGTCACTGTCAACTACTCATTAGTTGATGTTGTGAAGTCAACCAAGTCTGTCAGAGAAAAGACTTTGAGATTAGCAGCATCAAGGAACTTATTCAAGCACAGAGAATCCAGCGGATTCTGTGGTCAACCACAAAGGAAAAGCTTGCTGACTGTCTGACTAAAAAAGGAGCATCCGGTCTTGTGCTCCTACAGGCTCTCGCTCCTACAGCTCTCAGTAATGGAAAGTGGCAGCTTGAGTAATACAAATAAAAACTGTCACACAACCCATTTGTAATGGGGATCTTGAATAATACTTGGACATTTAATTATGTTGTTGATGTTTTATTTGTCTTTAAAGAAAAGGGGGAGATTGTTAAGTTCATGTTTTAAGTATCCCTATATTTCTGTTATTACGGGGCTATCACTCAGTCAAGAATGCGCATGCGCAGGAAGTCTAGTGGTTGTTGGACCTAGCCTCGAGTGTGATGGCTACTTGTATTGTGTTCATATAGTATAGTAAACTTTGTTAAACTGGAACTTTGTCGTTGTGTCATTTCGAGTTAACAACCCTGTGACGCCACTACCCAGCTGACTGCCACTCCAGCCACTGATCCACGGCTGGGGTAAGCATGCTCACACACACATCCGCATCCCTGCCACCGCTGCCTCGAACATAATACTCACTGCCTCTGGGTTCTCTGTGGAGGCCTGGGCCTCAGCCTGTGACTCTAGTGGAGCGGTCTGTTTAGTGCAAACACACCCACATGATGGAGGAACAGGGGGGAGAGATGCACATTGTCTCAAATTGACTGAAACTTACCGAGCTGCCCAGATTGCTTGGTGAGGATGTACATGGGGCCATGGTGTCTGTGGAGGAACAAAGGGAAGAATGATTAGAGGAGATATAGGATAAGGGCTCGATTAGGGAATAATACCACATCAATCCTCATTGACAAAAAATACAATCCCTACCAGGTCTAGCAGCCACTGGGTGTTTGTGGTACGGAGAGTAACGGCGGCCGGCCGTGAGGGTCAGAGTGAGGTCGTGGTCCTGTCGGACAATAAATACACGGTGATACATCAACGTAAAACACTGCAATATTCTCGAATCTTCTAGAATGCTAACCTTGGCTCTCCTGGTTGTCATTAGGCACCTGACTCTAGACCACGTTACTGGGTCATGCTACCATCTATTTATAGCAAAGTCTGGTCTATTTGCAGTCTGAGGAAAATGTTTGGTCATGTCATGGTAGGATATTATACTTCCAGAACTAGAAGTACCAGTATCAGAAAATTTGAGATTCTTCAAAGAAGCCACCCTTTGCCTTGATGACAGCTTTGCACACTTTTGGCATTCTCTCAACCAGCTTCATGAGGTAGTCACCTGGAATGCATTTCAATTAACAGGTGTGCCTTGTTAAAAGTTAAATATGTGGAATTTCTTTGCTTCTTAATGCGTTTGAGCCAATCAGTTGTGTTGTGACAAGGTAGGGGTGGTATAAAGATGATATTTTACCAAATAGGGCTAAGTCCATATTATGGCAAGAACAGCTCAAAGAAGCAAAAAGAAACGACAGTCTGTTACTTTAAGACATGAAGATCAGTCAATCTGGAAAATTTCAAGAACTTTTAAAGTTTCTTTAAGTGCAGTCGCAAAAACCATCAAGCTCTATGATGAAACTGGCTCTCATGAGAAACGCCACAGGAAAGACCTCTGCTGCAGAGGATAAGTTCATTAGAGTTACCAGCCCAAATAAATGCTTCAGAGTTCAAGTAACAGACACATCTCAACATCAACTGTTCAGAGGAGACCACGTGAATCAGGCCTTCATGGTTGAATTGCTGCAAAGAAACCACTACTAAAAGGACCCCCATAAGAAGAGACTTGCTTGGGCCAATAAACAAGAGCAATGGAGATGAGACTGACGGAAATCTGTCCTTTGGTCTGAAGAGTACAAGTTTGAGAGTTTTGGTTCCAACCTTCGTGTCTTTCTGAGACGCAGAGTAGGTGAACGAATGATCTCCATATGTGTGGTTCCCACCGTGGAGCATGGAGGGGGTGTGGTGTGAAGGTGCTTTGCTGGTGACACTGTGATTTATTTAGAATTCAAGGGACACTTAACCAGCAAGCCTACCACAGCATTCTGCAGTGATACGCCATCCCATCTGGTTTGCGCTTAGTGGGACTATCATTTGTTTTTCAACAGGACAATGACCCAACACACATCCAGGCTGTGTGAGGGTTATTTGACCAAGGAGAGTGATGAGTGCTGCATCAGATGGCCTGGCCTCCACAATCACCCGACCTCAACCCAATTGAGATGGTTTGGGATGAGTTGGACCCCAGAGTGTAGGAAAAGCAGCAAACAAGAGCACAGCATGTGGGAACTCCTTCAAGACTGTTGGAAAAGCATTTCAGGTGAAGCTGGTTGAGAGAATGCCAAGAGTGTGCAAAGCTGTCATCAAGTCAAAGGGAGGCTACTTTAAAGAATCTCAAATATATTTTGATTTGTTTAACACTTTTGGTTATTACATGATTTAATATGTGTTGTTTCATAGTGTTGATGTCTTCACTATGATTCTACAATGTAGAAAATAGTAAAAATAAAGAAAAACCCTAGAATGAGTAGGTGTGTCCAAACTTCTGACTGGTACTGTGCGTATGTGTATATACAGTTGAAGTCAGAAGTTTACATACAGTTAGGTTGGAGTCATTAAAACTCGTTTTTCAAACACTCCACAAATTTCTTGTTTACAAACTATAGTTTTTGCAAATCGGTTAGGATTACGTTCATCTCTAGGAGACAGAACGTGTCTTCTTTCTGAGCAGTATAACGGCTGCGTGGTTCGATTACAGGCTCAAAATGGCCAGAAACAAAGACTTTTCTTCTGAAAGGCCAGCATCCCGGAGTCGCCTCTTCACTGTTGACGTTGAGACTGGTGTTTTATGGGTACTATTTAATGAAGTTGCCAGTTCCTCAACGTGTGAGGCGTCTGTTTCTCAAACTAGACACTAATGTACTTGTTCTCTTGCTCAGTTGTGAACCGGGGCCTCCCACTCCTCTTTCTATTCTGGTTAGAGACAGTTTGCGCTGTTTTGTGAAGAGAGTAGTACACAGCGTTGTGCGAGATATTCAGTGTCTTGACAATTTCTCACAAGGAATAGCCTTCATTTCTCAGAACAAGAATAGACTGACGAGATTCAGAAGAAAGTGCTTTGTTTCTGGCCATTTTGAGCCTGTAATCAAACCCACAAATGCTGATACTCCAGATACTCAACTAGTCTAAAAGGAGGGCAATTTTATTGCTTCTTTAAATCAGGACAGTTTTCAACTGTGCTAACATACTTGCAAAAGGGTTTTCTAAAGATCAATTAGCCTTTTAAAATTATACACTTGGATTAGCTAACACAGCGTGCCATTGGAACACAGGAGTGATGGTTGCTGATAATAGGCCTCTGTACGCCTATGTAGATATTCCATTTAAAAAATCTAATTTAAAAATAAAAGCCGTTTCCAGCTACAATAGTCATTTACACATTAATGTATACACTGTATTTCTGATCAATTTGAAAAATAAATGCTTTTCTTTCAGAAACAAGGACATTTCTAAGTGACCCCAAACTTTTGAACGGTAGTGTATATTTTAAATATATATATATATATACAAATGTATGGAATGCAGTAATCCCACAAGGGAAAGCAAAGGCTGAAGCTTTAGTAACCTAACGAGTTGCCACACACATATGATCTCACAACAGCTGAACACAACAAAAACACCACCATAGTACTGAAAGAGCAAGAGGGATGCAAGAGCGGTTATTCCAACTTGTGAAAGCAAACGGAGGCATGGGAACATTCTGGATCGTCTGGACACGCAAACACAGGTGAGAAAGATGGATATGGCAGTAGAGGGAGAAAAGATGGCAGTGAAAGAGACAGGAAAGAATGTCTTCGAAAATCAGAGAGGACGTAATTAGAAGACAAACATTAGGAAGAGGAAAAGGTCAAATGGGTACCAACTAGGAGCAGGATGAGAGCAGTAGGAAGAAAAATAAGGGAAATTATTGAAACACCACAGCGGAGGTAAAGACAGGGAAAAGGGAGAGGTGAAAAAGAAGCGGGGAGTCAGGGCATACAAGGGTGAACAAGGGGGGGATGGTTCATTGGCTGTGGGATGGTACTGCTCGGCCAATCAGGGCCAAGGCTGTCCGGGGCGTGGGTTCAGGAGACTCACGGTAGGGCTTGTTCCTTCACCCCACAGGGGGGGGGGGGGGGGGGGGGGGCACCTGTGAACTTCTTACAGGGCCTGTACGAATCACCTGTTTAGCAAAACCATTTAACAACAAAACACTCAGCCAAATACCACTCTGTCTCTCCACATTGGACCAGCTACAAGGAATTCAAATCAAAACCCCAGGAAAACATGCATTTCAGAGGGTGGACGTCAAACAGCAGATGAGGTATCAGACAGTCAAAAAGTCCAAGATCTAATTTGAAACGCAGTCACAGATGATATCCAACCGACAAGACAATAGAAATGGTCAGGAACGTTACAGAATGTTCAGATAGAAATATGATTCTCTGTCCTCAAGAATAGAGTCATATCAGCCCTATTCATTTCATTTCTACCTGCAAGTTATGTTCTGACGATTTTGCCTTACTGAATGCACCCCAGACGTGCCAGTACTAAATAACGTGAACTGAGGATTGGTTCTTACCTCGTCGGAGAGGCATGGGAGCCATCCCAGGGGTGGGCTTGAACAGAGGGCTACAGAGCTCCTTCAGCTTGCTGGACATGTCAGTCAGTCTAGGGTGAAAAAGAGAACAGGCATTTAGATTCTCAATACTGTACCTCCAAATCTAGACTAATACAGCTTACTGCATTGCAAAACTGTGACCAAAACACTTGCATTTGTGGCCCTTCGACTTGGCAGTGCAACCTTTGGTTCACAATGTCCCTCTTTTTACTTTACTGTAATGACTAATTCAAAAAGTAAATGTGAGATTGACCAAAAATAAACCAAATGAAAGGATCTGCCTGTCTCCATTTTGAGTGAGCAATAGGTGAGCCCTGCTTTGGTATAGCCCAATTGAGTCTGTTGTATTAGTGTTGCACTCACAAGTTACGAATGTTAGTTGTTTCCTTCTTCTCGTCGAACAGAGCTCGCTCTGCGGCGCGTGCAATCACCTAGAGAGAAAGAAGAGACATTTAAAATCTCCTGTTTTGGACAAAATTCACCTTACAAATGACTGGCCAAACAGAAGACTTAAAAAAAAAATGTCCTGATCCTAATGTATGTGCCATCGATGGGGGTTGAGATATGAGACATTTGTTGTTTCTTTAACAAATGGACTAATAAAGTTGTATTGTACAAACCCAGTTCTCGTGAGATTTCTGCTCCTGCTCAATGATCTGAGCTTTGTAGAACTTCTCGGTCCATTTCAGCTCGTCCTGGATCTCCTTAACGCGCTGCCTACACACCTTGACCTCCTCCTCTAGGGCCTTGCCGTCCATCTCCGTCAGCCGGTCTTCCTTGTTGGGGCGCTCAAACTCCTCCTTGGTCAATTTCCTGTAAGGCGACACACAAATTAGATCAAACTATTTAAAGACCATTTGAAAACCTCAAACCTCACAGTAAAAGAATACAGTAAAAGACAAGGAAAAATGTTTTTTCTTACATGCTGTGGAACCATGGAGAACAAACCCTACTATGGTATTAACACATGAACTGCACTGCTTCTGATTCCACTTACTGCTGCAAAGCGTTCTCCTTCTGCTGGTACATCTCTGTCATGATGTCATTCTTCTGCTGCAGGGTCTTGTACTGGTTCTCCAGGTGGTTCTTGTCACTTTTCACCAACAAGATGTCATGCTCTAGTTCTGAAATTGCTCTGTGTTGAAAACAAGTTGATAGTGTTGAGAGAGAAAAGGCAGTGATGCATATCAAATTCTAGTTGCTGGGACATACCTTCCAGCTCTTTCCTGGACTTCTCTTCGTTCAGCAGCTTTGTCATGAAGCGATCGCGCTCTTCCTCCACAGCAGACAGAGTGGTCTGGACCTGTGGAGAGTTCTTCCAACAGTTAGTGGAAGAGTTGACACCCTTCTTGGTTCTGAGGACAAGCTTAACCTGCCTTCAGGTACACAGAAATCTGGGTCCGTTTAAGAAAGAACTCATTCTTACCCGAGAGACATCCATCATTTGCTTATGGCGGTTTTGGATGATGGTCTGCTTGTCTGAAACAAATCATTGTAAACACAGTGACACGTTTCAGGAAAGTAGGCGTATGTCGCGCGTCAATACTTCACAGGAGAGGCATTTGAATGTAGAACTATCAAAATGTGTTTTGGGGGGCAAAATGCCTTCTGGTACGTGAACTTCCATGTGCCTTAATAACAAACTTGTATGCCATCCGTAAATACGAATAAAAATGGTAAACTATGAGCAGAGTTAGTTTAGCCACGGAAAAAGGAAGGAACCTTCCCTCTAGCCATGATTGGCTGAGATAATGGATGAGCTGGACGCGCCATGAAACGAGTTCGGATTGATCTGCCATGTAGCACGCTTCTGTCTATAACATGAGCTTCTCAGTACGTGTAAGTAACCCTTTCTAACGCAGCTTTTTTGAAAGATGCTCTCCACTTTCAGGAGACCCAAGTTTTGAAATCAGTGGACTGTCCGCTGGAAGCAGAGTATGATAGCTAAGGAGATGGAGAAAATTCTGTGGTTTGATTGCAAATATGCAGAGGCAGTCGAAAATAGAACACATAGAAGGCTGTTGTATAAAACACCTGTCTCCTGAATACATCTTCAAACTAAGGGAAACCATTTTCAGATATAAGTTTCTAATTTTGTCAGAAAGTCGTTTTCTCATTGCAAAATAAAGCATATTGTTAGCTAGCTAACAATATGTGTGAACAATGCTGAATGGTATAGACAAAGAAGAGCTCTCCAGCAAGTTTATCAACTTTCAAAGCAGAATTACTTCCCCATTGTTCCTCAACTGTAGTGTATGATATACCATTTTGATGCTCCGAGTCTCTACTTTAATCCAATGTAAAAAAAACACAATTTCAAATGTTGCTACATAAGACCAAATCACATGACAGTATCCTAATCAGAGAAGGCTGGTGGGAGGAGCTATAGAAGGACTGGCTCACTATAATGGCATAAATGGAACGGGTCAAGCACACTGTTTCCATGTATTTGGTTCCATTCCAGCCATTACAAGGAGCCCGTCCTCCTATAGCTCCTCCCACCAGCCTCCTCTGATTAGGACACCGTGTCAGGTGATTTACCGTTAGAGGCTACCCCGTTAGCAACAACTCCACCTTTCAGGTCATCGCAGGCCTCCAGGTCTCCTAGCAGGTCAGATAGAACCTGCCAGAGAGATTGAGAACCACCAATTGATACATGACACTTTTCCCCTGGAATCAGTCAAGAAGTATTTTTTTGGAACATAATACAGGTGACATGTTTCTTTGTCATCAGGGTGCATTTGAGAAGGTGTGAACAGGAATTGATGTGTGTAACAATATCGTAACGTGTAAAAAAAACTCTACGTTGTGGTCCTTCTGAAGGAGGGAATCCTCCAGGTCTTTCTGGGACTTCTGGTAGACTTTGATCTGCTCGCTTGTCTCCCTGTGCTTCTCCTCCCACAACTTGGCAGCATGGTGCAGCTGTAACAAGGAAATTAGGTCATCAGGACGGTGCAATGCAGGCCCTGCATGGCCAATGAGTCCTACACAATGTCATGAGGCTTAAAGTGTGAATCGTTGTTCCATATTGGTACTCACCGAGAGGTTCTCCTCCTTCAGGGTGGCAATATCCTTCTCCAGAACCTGGACCTGGACATTCCGGGCATCTTCGCGGAGCTTGGCTTCATCCATCAGAATGGTAGACTACAGATTCAATGATAAGGATAATTAAAAGGAAATAAACACTTTACATTTGATTGTTGCAATGTTAATATATTTGACATATTTTCATTGGGCATGTTCACTAATATGACCTATACCTTCGAGAGTGCATCCTGGGTCTTCTTCTTGCTGCGCTTCAACTTCTCAATGGTTTTGTCCATTTCGGACATCTATGGGCAAAGATAATGATAAGCATAATGACAACCATCTTTCTCTGTCCTCATCAACGAGCCATCCCTATTTAGGATAGTAGCTGGCTAATAGTAGCTGCCTATGCTGTCTACATCACGAAAGGAACTGCTCTCTAGGGTGTCTCTCTCTCATTTGCAGGCTGTCCCTTTCTCTCTGTCTGCCCGCGCAAGTCCATGCAGCTGTAGGTGCAATGGATTGTGGTCATTTTAGTCAATTACCACATTTTCTCCACTAAACTATGTGGAATATTTATTCTCCTGTTGAAAACTACAACGTCCCGAAGTATGTGCTTGATTTGATTTCTCTCTAGAGAAACGGCACATTGAGCTCACATAATAAACTAACTTAATGGAATTCAAATAATTGAACCGACGTCAGAGAATTGGTTGTTCTGAAACATCTTAATTACAGCTAAATCGCTCAATACTACTCACCATATCTTCATGTTTCGCAGTATTGGCCCGCTCTTTGTCAAAGGATATGGCGTGTAAGTTATTTTCCTCGTCCAGGCGCTCATTTTGTCTCTCCATCTCTTGCACAATATTCTATTGGATAGAAAAAGAAAATGCTTAGTCAATTTAAACACTATGGAGAAGAAAAAAATTATAAAAAATCTAATAATTGTCAGCATGACAATGACATGTGATCAAGATAATATTACTCACCTCCAATTCCTGGATCTTCTCCAGAGATAAAGTGGCAGATTTTTCAGACAGCTTTTGCTTTTCTTTAAGTTCTTCGCCCTGAGGGGAACCCAGTAGAAATATACTGTCAAAACATTATGTCCCTTAATTCACATTGAACTCAAAAGTCTGGATCTTAGTCAGTGAAAAGTCTCTGCAACTTACCTGTTGCTGCAGTTCAGCGACCTTTTGGAGTATCTCCTTCTGCTCTTGTTCAAGCTTTTTCATCCTGTCCACCATTTCTTTTTCAGTAGCGAATAAAAACCATGACAAGAGTATGAAATCAGACATGGTTTACACATGACAAGAACACCAGCCTGTAAGCAATATGAATGAGGATTCACTATGCACCCTAAATAGCCAGAGAGAAGAACTTACTTAGATATGACTTGCCTTTGACCTGTGAGAAGGAAAAGAAAAGTGGCAGCAAACAGCCTCCTCAACAGTAGCATACAATACATCATAGAATAACATAAAGCAATCAGATTATGAAATTATGAAAGCAGTAACTGTGCAACAACGACTTACAGTTAGAATGCTCCTCCAGAAGAGGAAGCCGATGACCCCGGCACCTGCAGTGACCAGCACGGGTTCACAGGACACGCCGTAGAAGTCTGGACCTGGCTTCCAGTGCTCTGGCACTAAAGAGGTTCTGAGGACCTAGAATCTTTAGGAGGCGCTCCATATCTTCCTCCTTGCAGCGGTGTCGCAATAGTGTCGGCCTCAACACATTGTCACTGTATTCCGCCTCTTTGTTTGGAAGGGGATCCAAAACTTTATCTTTAAGTGAGGGTGTGTGGCTTTCAGCATCATTTTCAGTCTCATGCACCTCAGGTTCTATGTCAATAGCCTCGTCGTGTTGGACCACATCCAACACATCACTGGATACAACATCGGTTTGTGTATAATTATTGGGTTGCTCTGACCCAAATTCAGATAGACTTTCTGTGTCATTTTCATCAGTGTGCTCAGTTTTGGATGAAGATAATACTGCATTTTCATCCTCTAGCAACTCTTCCTCAATCTCTTCCCCCTCTAGGTGTATTGAATCCTCCTCCTCTATGGGGAGTTCTTGATGGCTCTCTTTCACCATTGTGTTTCTACTTGGATCTGGGACCTTCTGGTATGGTTCTCGAAATAGTCTGAAAAGCTCTGTACCACCCTGTTTAAATGTATTCTCTACTTGTGAGAAATCTATTGACTCCTCTTTTTGTATGGGGAGTTCTTCAACAGCTTGTTTCTGCTCTGATTTGTTCATTTTACTATCAAAGTCTGAGAGCATGTCTGTCTGTGAGAGCTGTTTAGGGACTGGGCTGTCATCTTCTGTGAGATTCTCTGCTAAAGCCTCAGTGTGTTCAAAGGGACTCGCCTCATCAGCAGGAGGTGTTGAAGGTTCGATGTCACCTTCTTCAGATTCATTCTCAAACTGCAACGTCTGAGAATCCTCATCAGGTACTTTGACAGCATCCTCACTGAAATTAGAGTCCGCAGGTTCCTCAAAGATTAGCTCAGAGGAAGTAGAACAGCCAAATGACTCCTTGGGTTCTTCAATTTTGGGAGGCTCCTCTGGTGTAATCTCACCTTCGTCATCATCCTCCTCGTCATCTTCCTCTGAACCAGCAACATAAGCTATTCTTTCCCCACCACTGACAATGTTAAAAACGGTATCACCAAATGCAGACCACAGGTTATTGTCCTTGGAGTCCTGTTTCTGTGTATGAGGTACCTCTGATAGACTGTCTTCCTCATCTGTCTGATCAGATTCTGGAATGTTCTCGTGTTCCAAATTAGAACTTTCTTCAGGAAAAGCCAGCAATGGAGTTTCCCTGAGATGATAATCACTTTCCTCATCCTGGTGATATTCAGTCTTATCACTTTCCTCGTCATATGGAGTCACCTTCCAAGTGTCCTTATCATTGGAAGTGACAGCATCAAAAGTTATTCCTAGTGTGGTGTTTAACTCAGGAATAGATCTGCCTTCTGAAAAACCATCAGGTGCATTTTCTAACTCAGGATCATCTTTGGATTCAGGTTCTGAGGGGGTTTCTTTGATCTCACCTTCCTCTGGTTCAACAACACTGTACGGCACTGTCCTCTGCTGATCTTTCTGAAGGTAATCTTTGATCCTCTCAGCTGTGGTCTCAAGCACAGTGTTAGATTCCACTCCCTTTGTGTCAAGAGTTTCAGGCTGAGGCAAAGAGGACTCTAAAGGCTCAAAATGTCTCAGATCATCATTATCTGGAACCTCTACAACCTTATCAATGTCCTCAGGTACATCCCTATCAATCTCATCATTTTCTAACAGTGTCACTTCAGGTGGAGGCTCATCCACTTCCACCGTGGTGCTCTCAGCACTTTTGTTTAGGTACAAAGTCTCTGTGGTTACTTGCACAGATTCTTCCTTGTCTGTTAACAATAAAGAGGAACCTAACAGTGAATCAATGTCATAACTGTCAAACTTATCGTGTCCAGTCTCAAAGCAAACAATGTCGGTTTCCTGAAAAGAAAAAGAAAACATTGTTTGAGTCACACTACCTATTTCAGAAAGAAGTTCAGTCATTCCAGACAATGTTTTAAGCGATGATGCATTGGCAGTAGTGAACTAGGCCTACATCTATTTATTGACTTACCTCAGCAGGAATCTCCATTTCTTTTTCAGTGTATATGTGATTGATTACGAGTTGGTCCTTATTGAAGTAACCAAAGCGGTTACCAACCCATTGTAAGAAATGGAAACAAAACAGAGAATGAAACATGTTAACAAAACAGAAAAAGCTTCAACATTCCTTCTAGACCGCAATGTTATCATATACAGTACCAGTAAAGAGTTTGGACACACCTACTCATTCAAGGGTTTTTCTTTATTTTCTACATTGTAGAATAATAGTGAAGACATCAAAACTATGAAAGAACACATATGGAATCATGTAGTAAACCCTAAAAAGTGTACAAAAAAATATCTAAATATATTTGATATTCTTCAAAGAAGCCCAAATCAAATCCAATTTTATTGGTCACATACACGTATTTAGCAGATGTAATTGCGGGTGTAGCAAAATGCATGTTGTGTTGTTGAAACAGGAATGCTTTTCCAACAGTCTTGAAGGAGTTCCCACATATGTTGAGCTGTTGATGGCTGCTTTTCCTTCACTCTGTGGTCCAATTCATCCCAAACCATCTCAATTGGGTTGAGGTCGGGTGAATGTGGTCAAAAAGCCCTTACACAGCCTGGAGGTGTGTTGGGTCATTGTCCTGCTGAAAAACAAATAATTGTCCCACTAAGCACAAACCACATGGGATGGCATATCACTGCAGAATCCCAGTTAAGTGAGCCTTGAATTCTAAATAAATCACAGACAGTGTCACCAGCAAAGCACCCCCACACCTCTTCCATGCTTCACGGTGGGAACCACCCATGCGGAGATAATTCGTTCACCTACTCTGCATCTCAGAAAGACACGAAGGTTGGAACCAAAACTCTCAAATTTGTACTCATCAGATCAAAGGACAGATTTCCACCAGTCTAATGTCCATTGCTCGTGTGTCTAGGCCCAAGCAAGTCTCTTCTTCTTATTAGGGTCCTTCAGTAGCGGTTTCTTTGCAGCAATTCAACAATGAAGGCCTGATTCACGCAGTCTCCTCTGATCAGTTGATGTTGGGCTATGTCTGTTACTTGAACTCTGTGAAGCATTTATTTGGGCTTCAATATGAGGTGCAGTTAATTCGCAGCAGAGGTAGCGCTGGGTCTTCCTTTCGTGTGGCAGTCCTCATAAGAGCCAGTTTCATCATAGCGCTTGATGGTTTTTGCGACTGAACTGTTGTCACAACACAACTGGCTCAAACGCATTAAGAAGGTAATAAATTCCACAAATAACATTTTAATAAGGCACACCTGTTAATTGAAATGCATTCCAGGTGACTACCTCATGAAGCTGGTTGACAGAATGCCAAGTCTGTGCAAAGCAGTCATCAAGACAATGGGTGGCGACTTTGAAGAATCTAAAATATATTTGATTTGTTTAACACTTTTTTGGTTGCTACATGATTCCATGTGTTTTCCAAAGTGTTGATGTCTTTACTATTTTCTACATTGTAGAATAATAGTGAAGTAAAACCCTTGAATGAGTAGGTGTGTCCAAACTTTTGACAGGTACTGTAATTTAATATTAACTCATACTTACACTCCCTGCACATATATTTGTCCTTTGGCCTGAGCGTTTATAGTAGACATATATAGTCTCTCCTTTTTTAAATGACAGAAACCGACAGTCTGGTCCGGTGAAATCGCTGAAAGCTTTGCCCCGGCACAGGAGCACTGTGGAGAGGAATGATTCAAAGATCAGTTGTTTCACGCCTACCAAAGATTCCAGCCCATTACCTCAGCGTCCACCCTATGTGCCCCATGCACAATCAGGGCGTGAATAGAATACACATCACTAAAGTAAGCCTTGTTTTATCTGCTTCTCTTTTTACAGAGCCAGAGTATCCAAAAGGAAAGCCAAGCATTAAGGCTAAATAGAATATTGTTTTTGTCTTGATAAGGTAGGTGTAAAAAGAGATGAACTTGCAAGCAGAGGGGTTAATGACATGCCAGTATTTTATGTCAACAATAGCTAGCTTTATAGCTAACCAGGCCTATAATCCATCTTGCAATTTGCTTCCTAAACCAACACAGAAGTGTGCTATATTAATGGTCAGTTTAGTAAGTAACTATAGTAGTTGATTACAATTAAGCTCACATCTCTATTATTGTGTGTAGCTAGCTAGTTAGTTAACGAAGAAGACTGTCATATCAATTGGCAAGTTGTCATGTAGTTAGTTAGTCAATGTTCACAAGTTTGGATTAGCTATGGGCCCTTGTGTAGCTTTGCCTTTGGGTTCAAGAAAATATATAGGCCAAAAGCTTGTTTACATGGTGCAAGCTACTAACGTAGTTACTACAGAAACACAGTTATTATAGTTTCAGAATTTGGTAACTAGTCAGGCAGTAGCCAACACAGGCCGAGACTTCGCTTGGGCTACAACTAAGCAAGCTTAGGTTAATATGCATTGGCAGAGTAACGACCCTGGGTTTATAAGCGCGGAAATCTGCACGAGCATGCTTTTGCGGCACAGTCGATAGCGCGCTGGACTTCGGGCTAGAAGGTCGAGGGTTCGAGACCTGCTCCCTGCCTGTTTCATTACAGTATTTACAACTAACGTTAACGACAGTTGCGCTAGGTTAGCCGAGTTTACCCCCTTGAAATGACAACGCCGGTCAAGCTAGCTAGTTATGGAAAGATGGAAGCATCCTGAAAGTTCGCTTGAGTTTAGCGCCAAGTACTTACCACTGCATTCCTCGTCTGCACTGTCTTGTTTTGCACACTTTGTACAAAATAATAAAATGCAGTACTACAAGATGTTTCTTAACATAGCTCTTTATTAGCTAGCTATAACTGGCATGTTCACGTATCGCCAACCAGGATCAAACTGACCATGACCTAACCATTTGGGTGGTCTTAACCAATCATAGCACAGTATGATATGGCGGTAAAACGCATCCAATTATTACTCAGTATGTTTACACATATGAATATTACATCCCCCTTCTTTTAAAACAAAAGAAAAATGTTTACATATTCTAAGCGTTTCTTTTGAAAACATGCTCTGCAGTTTGAACTCAAGGTAAGTAACCATTTATATTTTATACTACACCAACTGAATCAACATAGACTCTGAAACAATGGTCCAACATACTGTTACTTTTCGAACAAGGGATTCTCAGCAACTCAGCTTTCACAGTAGAAATACATCTTAACATTTCAAACAAATACAATACCAAAGCATTTCAAGTGAACTTTCAATAACAAGTTTACAGTGTGGAACTCTTTTAGGGCAGCGATCCGCCTACACCCTTTGACATTTCACAGTTCTAGGACAGCTCTGGGCTTGACCTCTCTTCCTGACCTTGTGCGATATGATGCTGAGCATGCTTCTGTGTCAGTCAACAGCTCTTGTGGTGTTGCAGGTAAGTATGGTGTATGTTGTGATGTGTGTGTTTAGTCCATCACGTTCTCTTTCAGGGGAACAGTTCATCTCATCAGTGTGTTGTTCTTTTGTGTTCAGTAGGTGACGACGATTGCGGCGGTACACTGCTCCTTCTGCGGTGAGGACGTGCTATGAACGTTCAGTGTCAGCTGGCTGGATGACGACTGCTGGCTTCCAGAGGCCATGCTCCTGGATTCAAACTGACTCTCCGTCGATCAGTGGTGGCAGTGGTCTAGCTGACCTGTCGTAGTATCGCTTTTGTTGTTGTTGTCTCTGTGCACGTTTTTCATGCATTTCCTTGTAGCTGACGACCTCAGGTTGTAGCTGCTGGTTGGTGCTGGGAAGGATTGAGCGAAGTCTGCGGCTCATCAACAGCTGGGCTGGTGATTTTAAGTTGTCATCTGGAGTGTTGCGGTATTCAAGGAGGCTGAGGTAGGGGTCTCTCTTGTCTGCTTTATCCATGAGTGATTTAGCAATCTGCACTGATTTTTCAGCAAGGCCATTACTTTGAGGGTAATGTGGGCTTGTGGTGACGCGTAAACTCCCATGCTTTTGTGAAGGATTCAAACTCATTTGATTTGTAACAGGGCCCATTGTCAGATATTAAAGTCTCTACAATGCCATGCCTGGCAAAGGCTGCTTTCAGCTTGTGTATCACAGCTGCAGATGTGGTGCTGTGAAGCTTGTCGAGTTCGAAGTATCTGCTGTAGTAGTCAACTGTTATGATGTAGTTCTTGTTGTTCCAGGTGAACAGATCGGTTGCCACGACCTTCCAGGGTCGGTCTGGGATACAGTGAGGTAACATTGGCTCTTTGGTGTTTGAGGGGCGTCGTTCAAGACATATCGGATTCTACAATGACTTGTCGTCCATATACGTACTGATGGAAACGTTTACATCCGAACAGAATGGCATAGACCTCCTTTTCAATTTGAGCGTAGTTTATTTCACAGTCTGTGAGAGATTTGGAAGTGTAGCCGATGGGCTTTCCTTCTTGCAGTAGCACTGCACCTAGTCCATACTTCGATGCGTCTACTTGGAGTCTGAGCTCTTTGTCGGGGTCGTAGTAGGCAAGGATTGTTCCTGGTTCTCTCGTGATCAAGTCTTTCACATTTCTGGAAAGCAATGTCGTGTTGCTTGTCCCAGAGAAACTCACTGGACTGCTTTAGCAGTTGATGCAGGGGTGCATTAGCATTGGAGAGGCTGGGTGCGAACTTGGCTAAGTAGTTGACCATGCCAAGCACTGTTTCCAGCTCTGCACGGTTCTTTGGTGGCTCCATTTCTTTTATGGTTGAGATCTTCTGTGGATCTGGCTTGATTCCAGTCGCTGTGAGAAGATGTCCGAAGTAGCTGACCTCTGTAGCGCCGACTGTGCTCTTCTCGGGTTGAGCCGGACTCCTCTCTCGCGGGACCTTTGCAGCATCGCGCGGAGGTTTCAGTCGTGCTCCTCTTTGCTTCGACTATAGACAAGGATGTCGTCCACAATTAGTGGATCCAACTAGTGGTCAGTATGAACTACTACACCCTCTCTCACATGAACGCTAACATTACTGGTTTCAGTGGGAAAGATGGTAAATGGTTCAGACATTAATGGCAAATTTAAAAAACTAAGATACCCAAGTCACCGGAGTCTACAATTGCCGACTGTTAATGTAGAGTAGGGATAGTGAGAAGTAACATTCAAGACTGAAGCAATTACCCCCTCTAGTGGTAAACTTTATACTGTACCAGGTTACTACACACACTGATAATACGAAACATTGAGGACACCTGCTCTTTCCCTGACAGACTATTTAAACATTTCAAATTCAGTGCAAAGTAATGTAGTGCATTGGTGTCTAGATCCCTCTTGGGTGGCAAAGTGTCACAAGAATCCTGTGGGGAGAGAAAACAAGAGAATACATTCAATTAATGGGTGTTAACTAATCAGGGTTCAATAAAGCACTTCAAGTCCTCAAATCCTTCAAAAGAGAGAGAGAATGAGAAAGGAGTATGGTCCCTGCAGTAGGACTACATGCTGGCCATGAGGTTCTCCAAGTGGTACTCCAGGAGGCTGGAGAGCTCCGTGACCAGAGACTCTGGGTTAAAGTACCAGGCCAGAAACATGTCATCTAGCAGAGCCATCAGCCCGCCCTGAAGAGAACACCACACAACACATAGAAAATGGCTCTGAGTTACTAGCTTATCAAGAGGAGAGAGACAATTAGAAATACTCCCCCTAAAATGACATTGGAACCTGGTTAACCATGAATAAGGAAGTAAAAAGGAAGTACACTAAGAATATGGAAGTAAACAGGAAGTAACCTCTTGACTCTTACATTGAGCAGCAGCAGCAGGTATCTGTCAGCCTCTGGCTCCATGTTGGCAGCAGTGGGCAGGAAGGAGTACAGGAGAGCGTACAGATCCTCCACAAACCCACCGGCGTGCTAAAGGAAACAAAGGAGGAGAAAAGAGGAGAGAATAGAAGAGAAGAGGAATTTAAGTGAAACTGCTAATAGAGAGATATCAAAACATGTACCAGTGAAATGCTACTTACGACCATCAGGGACTTCTGAGCTGTCATCATCCCAAACAGCACCAGCTCAAAGAGGACATCTATCATGTTCACATGATGGATCTAGGACAAGAAAACACGTTTGGAGAAAATAGGAATGATTTCATATAGATCAGCTACTGTGATGTATAGAAGACATGCATGTGGAAGAACTCAGTGAGACTTGAAAGAGTTAATGAACTCACCTTTGCCTCAGCCAGCTCCCTCTCAGTGTCATTCCGCTTGGAGGGGTCACTCAGGTAGTCCACAAAGTCGTTATATGTACGGATGAACTTGGCCTCGTCCTATGACAAAGAAAAGAGCATCTTAGTGAACAGAACACATTTCACCTCAGGGGCGCTCTCTTTCCCTTGACAGAGAATGCGTTAGTGAGTTACCATGTGGTTGGCCCGAACCAGTGCGCCCAGGAGGACACAAACAGATGGTTCCTGCTCAGGGTGGAACCAAGCAGGGTCTAGGGGAGAGGGAAGAGTTAGGGTGAGACATCTTCCTCTAGGAGAGAACAAGAAGTCACAGAGAGAAAAAGAAAAGTGTGTCCACTCACAGTGATGGTCTGGCGCAGGGAGACGAGCCTCAGGGCGATGTCCTCCACTCTCTTGGTGGTTAGGTAGAGGCTGTGAAAGGGAGGGATTGGAGCATGTCAACCATTAGAGTCAATGGGGGATAGCAGCATTATGACCACTATCCTTCAGCATCTGACAAGCCCAGACTACACAGACATTTAGAGGAACTCACTTTACCAGAGGAACCTCCCTCTCCTCAGGCAGCATGTCCTCCTCCCAACCCTACGACAACAAAACAAGCATTCAAAATCAGTGACCAATGAGCATACATTTAGTTTTACTTTTATTTAAGAGCAATCGAAGGCCACGGAAGGAGAGTTGTATGGCATTCAAGCTCGTCTGGAGGGTAGTTAACACAGTGTCCAAAGAAGGGCCAGAAGTATACAGAATGGTGTCGTCTGCGTAGAGGTGGATCAGAGACTCACCAGCAGCAATAGCGACATCATTGATGTATACAGAGAAGAGTCGGCCCAAGAATTGAACCCTATGGCACCCCCATAGAGACTGCCAGAGGCCCAGGCTACAGGAAGCCGATTTTACACACTGAACTCGATCAGAGAAGTAGTTGGTGAACCAGGCGAGGCAATCATTTGAGAAACCAAGGCTGTTGAGTCTGTCGGTAAGGATGTGGTGATTGACAGAGTCAAAAGCCTTGGCCAGGTCAATGAATACGGCTGCACAGTATTGTTTCTTATCGATGGCGGTTAAGATATCGTTTAGGACCTTAAACGTGGCTGAGGTGCACCCATGACCATGATAGAGCATGACGCTTGCAAAGCCAGGGTCGTGGGTTCGATTCCCGTCACCACCCATACATAAACGACAGCAGGTTTTATTGTAAGTCGCTTTGGATAAAAGTGTCTGATGAATGACATATATTATTTTTATATAGTCACTTACTTGCTATACAATGTAGAGAGAAAAAGGGTCAATTCAAGAGGGAGCTACGAAATTCATGTCCATACATCGTTTTCTTTGCCTGATGTCATTAGAAATTACATAGAATTAATCATTAGCTTGTTCTCTACAATATTATAACATTCATATACTTGTACTTGACAGTGTTGATGAAATAATAATGATCATTTGCTGTGACCATTACTAGTTTAGACTGCACCGCACTTGGTTGTATGTGTTCCATATTTGGTGTTGTGAGGTAAAATCTCAGAGTAAATCGTCGGTAACTTTTCAACCATATTTGATAGAGACATTGGGTTTAGACTATCATTTTCTGACAATGTTCTATTGATAACCTTGAATGAATTACTAATTTTATGTTTTTGGCTATTTTGCTACCAGTTGCTTTCCTATATCGTTGGTATAATATAAAATACAAATACCAAATATTGTGTTTTATAAAGTCACTAGCTAGATTGGAAGAATGAGACAAACAAGGTGATTTTTTATTGTGTTGTTTAACTCCTGAAAGTATAATCTTTGCCACAGTGGGCTATAAAGTCTTTTGGAGGACATATTGACCAAATTCAGACAAGGTGGGGCCACAGCCCACGGAAAAAAGCACTGAAGGCTCTACACTACCGGTCAAAAGTTTTAGAACACCTACTCATTCAAGGGTTTTTCTTTATTTTTACTATTTTCTACATTGAAGAAAAATAGTGAAGACATCAAAACAATTAAATAACACACATGGAATCATGTAGTAACCAAAAAAGTGTGAAACATATCAAAACATATCATACTGTATATTTGAGATTTTTCAAATAGCCACCCTTTGCCTTGATGACAGCTTTGCACACTCTTGGCATTCTCTCAACCAGCTTCATGAGAAAGTCACCTGGAATGCATTTCAATTAACAGGTGTGCCTTCTTAAAAGTGGAATTTCTTTCCTTTTTAATGCATTTGACACAATCAATTGTGTTGTGACAAGGTGGGGGGGGGGGGGGGGTATACAGAATATAGCCCTATTTGGCAAAATACTAAGTCCATATTATGGCAAGAACAGCTCAAATAAGCAAAGAGAAATCATTACTTTATGACATGAAGGTCAGTCAATACGGAATATTTCAAGTGTAGTTGCAAAAACAATCAAGCACTATGATGAAACTGGCTCTCATGAGGACCACCACAGCAATGGAAGACCCAGAGTTACCTCTGCTGCCGAGGATAAGTTCATTAGAGTTACCAGCCTCAGATATTGCTGCCCAAATAAATGCTTCACAGAGTTCAAGTAACTGACACATCTCAACATCAACTGTTCAGAGGAGACTGTGTGAGTCAGGCCTTTATAGTTGAATTGCTGCAAAGAAACCACTATTAAAGGACACCAATAAGAAGAGACTTACTTGGCCCATGAAACACAATCAATTTGTCCTTTGGTCTGGAGCCCAAATTTGAGATTTTTGGTTCCAACTGCCATATCTTTGTGAGATGCAGTGTGGGTGAACAGATGATCTCTGCATGTGTATTTCCTACCATAAAGCATGGAGTAGGAGGGTATATGGTGTGGGGGTGCTTTTCTGTTGACACTGTCTGTGATTTATTTAGAATTCACACTTAACCAATATGGCTACAACAGCATTCTGCAGCTATACGTTATCCCATCTGGTTTGGGCTTAGTGGGACTATCAT
Organism: Salvelinus fontinalis; assembly: GCF_029448725.1. Classification (NCBI taxonomy): domain Eukaryota; kingdom Metazoa; phylum Chordata; class Actinopteri; order Salmoniformes; family Salmonidae; genus Salvelinus; species Salvelinus fontinalis. Next base: position 43,277 of record NW_026601533.1, read on the forward strand.
TTGTTTTAATAAATTATTATAAAAAAATAAAAACAATTGTTTGTTACTTTTACACCTTTTTCGTGGAATCCAATTGGTAGTTACAGTCTTGTCTCATCGCTGCAACTCCCGTATGGACTCGGGAGAGGCGAAGGTCGAGAGCCGTGCGTCCTCCAAAACACAACCCAGCCAAGCCGCACTGCTTCTTGACACAATGCCTGCTTAACCCGGAAGCCAGGCGCACCAATGGGTCGGAGGAAACACCATACACCTGGCAACCCTGTCAGTGTGCATTGCGCCCGGCTCGCCACAGGAGTCGCTAGAGCTCGATAGGACAAGAACATCCCTGCCGGCCAAACCCTCCCCTAACCCGGACAACGCTGGGCCAATTGTGTGCCGCCCCATGGGTCTCCCGGTCGCGGCCCGGCTGCGACAGAGCCTGGACTCCAACCAGGATCTCTAACTGCACAGCTTACCTTAGACCACAGCGCTACTCAGGAGAATTCATTTGTTTTTCAACAGGACAATGACCCAACACACCTCCAGGCTGTGTAAGGGCTATTTTACCAAGAAGGAGAGTGACGGAGTGCTGTATCAGATGACCTGGCCTCCACAATCCCCCGATCTCAACCAAATTGAGATGTTTTGAGATGAGTAGGACCGCAGAGTAAAGGAAAAACAGCCAACAAGTGCTCAGCATATGTGTGAACTCCTTCAAGACTGTTGGAAAAGCATTCCACGTGAAGTTGGGTGAGCGAATGCCAAGAGTGTGCAAAGCTGTCATCAAGGCAAAGGGTGGCTATTTGAAAAATCTCAAATATACAGTATGATATGTTTTGATATGTTTCACACTTTTTTGGTTACTACATGATTCCATGTGTGTTATTTCATAGTTTTGATGTATACACTATTATTCAACAATGTAGAAAATAGCATTTTCTTCTTTGACGCACCTTATGTCTAAACTTCTTTACAGTGAAATGATCTTGGTGATCTCAACTGGTGTTGGTTAAAACCGGTGTCTGATGATTTAAAAATGTTTTGTAATTCTATGAATCTTACCCGGTTGATTAACTCACCCACTCGCCCAAATCTTAAATGCCCAGATAAATCTACCCTGATTGATTTGATATTAACAAATGTTCCACATAAATATTCTGCGGTTGGTGATTTTTGTAATGATTTAAGTGACCATTATGCTGTTAGAAATACTAAGGTTCCTAAGACAAACCCATGTTTTATTCGTAAGAGAAATTTGAAGTGTTTTAATGAGCAGGCTTTCTTTCATGATTTGTTTTATTTTGACTGGAGCAAGATTGAGTTTATCCCTGATGTGGAAACTGCCTGGACATTCTTTAATTACCGGTATGTTTTTTTCCAAATAGTAAACACACATGCCCCATTCCGCAGGTTCAGGGTTAAAGGGCGGGATAATCCATGGTTTTCTTCTGAGCTGTCTTGTATTATTCACGACCGTAATCTAGCCTGGGCTAAAGCAAGGAAATCATGTTCTGATGCTGATTGGCTTATTTTTAGGCAGTTACGAAACAAGTGTTCTTTTCTTCTCAGGAAGGCCAAGTCTGAATATTTTATGTCTGTTACCACTGATAACCTGAATGACCCTAGAAAGTTTTGGAAGGCTATTAAGTCTATGTCTGGTAACAGTAATGTTACTGAATTACATTTACATTACATTTAAGTCATTTAGCAGACGCTCTTATCCAGAGCGACTTACAAATTGGTGCATTCACCTTATGACATCCAGTGGAACAGCCACTTTACAATAGTGCATCTAGATCTTTTAAGGGGGGGGGGGGGGGGGGGGCAGAAGGATTGCTTTATCCTATCCTAGGTATTCCTTGAAGAGGTGGGGTTTCAGGTGTCTCCGGAAGGTGGTGATTGACTCCGCTGTCCTGGCGTCGTGAGGGAGTTTGTTCCACCATTGGGGTGCCAGAGCAGCGAACAGTTTTGACTGGGCTGAGCGGGAACTGTACTTCCTCAGTGGTAGGGAGGCGAGCAGGCCAGAGGTGGATGAACGCAGTGCCCTTGTTTGGGTGTAGGGCCTGATCAGAGCCTGAAGGTACTGAGGTGCCGTTCCCCTCACAGCTCCGTAGGCAAGCACCATGGTCTTGTAGCGGATGCGAGCTTCAACTGGAAGCCAGTGGAGAGAGCGGAGGAGCGGGGTGACGTGAGAGAACTTGGGAAGGTTGAACACCAGACGGGCTGCGGCGTTCTGGATGAGTTGTAGGGGTTTAATGGCACAGGCAGGGAGCCCAGCCAACAGCGAGTTGCAGTAATCCAGACGGGAGATGACAAGTGCCTGGATTAGGACCTGCGCCGCTTCCTGTGTGAGGCAGGGTCGTACTCTGCGGATGTTGTAGAGCATGAACCTACAGGAACGGGCCACCGCCTTGATGTTAGTGGAGAACGACAGGGTGTTGTCCAGGATCACGCCAAGGTTCTTAGCGCTCTGGGAGGAGGACACAATGGAGTTGTCAACCGTGATGGCGAGATCATGGAACGGACAGTCCTTCCCCGGGAGGAAGAGCAGCTCCGTCTTGCCGAGGTTCAGCTTGAGGTGGTGATCCGTCATCCACACTGATATGTCTGCCAGACATGCAGAGATGCGATTCGCCACCTGGTCATCAGAAGGGGGAAAGGAGAAGATTAATTGTGTGTCGTCTGCATAGCAATGATAGGAGAGACCATGTGAGGTTATGACAGAGCCAAGTGACTTGGTGTATAGCGAGAATAGGAGAGGGCCTAGAACAGAGCCCTGGGGGAATTACCGTCATGTGTTTTGAAGGACTCTCTTGCTGTATATGACAACTGAAATGCTGAATTGTTTCAATGAGCACTTTGTATCATCTGGTAGGCTGTTTGATTCAGTGTCCTCTGTCTCTGTACAACCCTGTGTGGATGAACCAGTGACCTCTGTCTCTGTACAACCCTGTGTGGATGAACCAGTTAGAGCTGGTCAAACTTTTTGCCATTCTCAGTGCAGGTGGTACATAAAGTCCTGAAATCCTTAGATCAGAGAAAGCCTGCAGGTCTTGATCATTTGGATCCCTGCTTTTTAAATCTGGCAGCTGATTTCATAGCTGAACCACTTACATATCTGTTCAATCTAACCCTGGAATGTAATGATATTCCGAAAATCTGGAAATCAGCATTTGTCCTTGTCA
>NW_026601534.1:0-35590 GCF_029448725.1 Salvelinus fontinalis
GTTCCATCACATTGCATTCATATGGTGATGTCTTTCAGTTCTGTGGTGGTAACAAAAGGAAAGGAGACAAGGAAAGGAAGGTAACAGGTTGAGACTGTTGGGATGTGACCTTAGTGATTGTGAACATAGTTGATGAATGTGCCAAGTTTATGTTGGAGTCCAGCCACTGTATAGACAGCACCCAAAATGTTATAATTTGACTGAATGAAGATAATCTGTTTTGCTGGTTTGATTTTATTCTCCTTGGAGCAGTTAAACCATCTGGCATTTCAGGTCACTTTTTTATTTCTTATTACTCTTCAGTTTGTAAACTCTCTTGCTAAGGACAGGCACATACGGGCACAAGTACCCCTCAAACACCATAGCATAGTAAACACATGCACACAAACACACAACACCACATGACTTCTGAGAATTGTTTGTTCACACTTCTTTCATGCTGAGCTATGTGTGAACATGACCAACACCAGTAACACCACTGCTGATACTGAATAAAGGTTCCCATAGTAACAGTACAGAAAGACCCTTAAACCTCATCATCATCCTTCTCCTCTAATCAGGGACTGATTCAGGTCTGGATTACTGATAGCCAATATACCACTTTAATCAATCACCCAGAATAATGGCAAGCAGCAATACAGTGAAGATTGAGGCCCCCAGTCCAGGGTTTCCCAACCCTGTCCTCAGGGACCAACGGACATTTCACATTTTTGTTGTAGCCCTAATCTGGCACACCTGATTCAGTCTACTAACCATCAACCCCTTGACTAATTGGTGTAGGTGTGCCTGTCTGGTGTCCCAGAGGAGAGGGTTGGGAAGTACTGCACCTACTGTACAGTGTAGTAGGGAACCCTGGTCCTGGAGTGCTGCAGGCACTTCCCGTTTGTCATTTAACCAACCTGGAAGACCAGGTGTTGAATTTAGGCAATCACTGAACTGACCGATTAGCTAAGTAGCTCAGTGTGGTCTGTAGTTGTGACACAATCCTGCAGTACCTGCAGCAGTCCAGAAAGAGGTTTGTCTAGTCTGAGTTTAGTCTGCCAATCCTTCCTTTAGCTGGTGGAGTTCAATACTGCCCTCTTCTGGCTGCTGTGAAGAATGAACCATGTCAAATAACTAAAGGCCTCTGGGTACATTAGTGTGTGTTTGGTTTTCAGTGGTCTATCCTGCCAGTGTCCAGGGTATGATTTAGACAGTTTCCCAATATTCTAATTCTGCTGGTTATGGTTGTTTCCTTTCCTTTGTTATGACTGAGATGTGAGAGACCTGGTAGGTTAACAGGGTTCCATTCCTTTGTTATGACTGAGATGTGAGAGACCTGGTAGGTTGAAAGGGTTTCCATTTTTTGTTATGACTGAGATGTGAGAGACCTGGTAGGTTGACAGGGTTCCATACCTTTGTTATGACTGAGATGTGAGAGACCTGGTAGGTTAACAGGGTTCCTTTCCTTTGTTATGACTGAGATGTGAGAGACCTGGTAGGTTGACAGGGTTCCATTCCTTTGTTATGACTGAGATGTGAGAGACCTGGTAGGTTGACAGGGTTCCATTCCTTTGTTATGACTGAGATGTGAGAGACCTGGTAGGTTGACAGGGTTCCATACCTTTGTTATGACTGAGATGTGAGAGACCTGGTAGGTTAACAGGGTTCCTTTCCTTTGTTATGACTGAGATGTGAGAGACCTGGTAGGTTGACAGGGTTCCATACCTTTGTTATGACTGAGATGTGAGAGACCTGGTAGGTTAACAGGGTTCCTTTCCTTTGTTATGACTGAGATGTGAGAGACCTGGTAGGTTGACAGGGTTCCATACCTTTGTTATGACTGAGATGTGAGAGACCTGGTAGGTTAACAGGGTTCCTTTCCTTTGTTATGACTGAGATGTGAGAGACCTGGTAGGTTGACAGGGTTCCATTCCTTTGCTATGACTGAGATGTGAGAGACCTGGTAGGTTGACAGAGTTCCTTTACTTTGTTATGACTGAGATGTGAGAGACCTGGTATAGAGTTCCATCACATTACATTCATATGGTGATGTCTTTCAGATCTGTGGTGGTAACAAAAGGAAAGGAGACAAGGAAAGGAAGGTAGCAGGTTGAGACTGTTGGGATGTGACCTTAGTGATTGTGAACATAGTTGATGAATGTGCCAAGTTTATGCTGGAGTCCAGCCACTGTATAGACAGCACAACAAATGTCATTATTTGACTGAATGCAGAAAATCTGTTTTGCTGGTTTGATTTTATCCTCCTTGGAGCGGTTAAACCATCTGGCATTTCAGGTCACTTTTTTCTTTCTTATTATTCTTCAGTTTGTAAACTCTCTTGCTAAGGACAGGCACATACGGGCACAAGTACCCCTCAAACACCATAGCATAGTAAACACATGCACACAAACACACAACACCACATGACTTCTGAGAATTGTTTGTTCACACTTATTTCATGCTGAGCTATGTGTGAACATGACCAACACCGGTAACACCACTGCTGATACTGAATAAAGGTTCCCATAGTAACAGTACAGAAAGACCCTTAAACCTCATCATCATCCTTCTCCTCTAATCAGGGACTGATTCAGGTCTGGATTACTGATAGTCAATATACCACTTTAATCAATCACCCAGAATAATGGAACGCAGCACTACAGTGAAGATTGAGGCCCCCAGTCCAGTCCAGTCCACTCTTCTCAGGGACCAACAGATGTTTCACATTTTGGTTATAGCCCTGAACTGGCAAACCTGATTCATTCTACTAACCATCAACACCTTGCCTTATTGATGCAGGTGTGCCTGTCTGGTGAACCCAGAGGAGAGGGTTGGGAAGTACTGCACCTTGTAGGCAACCGTGGTCCTGGAGTGCCGCAGGCAAATCACTTTTTTAATTTAACCGACCTGGAAGTCCAGGTGTGTTGAATTTAGGCATTCACTGAACTGACCCCTATTGTGCGAGACTGGATTTGAATAACTCTAGTCTAAACTTTCTCTGTCATTCATGCCTTTAGCTGGTTAAGTGAAATGCTTCCCTCTTCCGGTAACTGTGAAGAATGCTCCATGTCTCTGCAGCTTATCTAGACCAAAGCATCTGTCAACCCTCTATTTCAAATGTTTGTTTCCCCAGGATCCAATAACAGGTGTCAGACAGTCATATGAATATGAAAATCCCTTTATCAGATCAATTAAGAAAAGGTCAATGACTAAAATATATCCTTGATTGTTGTACTATTTGATGTTTATTGTCAACCTGCTTCTTAGACAAACCACCTAGACCGTGACTGACATCTGTCTTGACTACTACTGACTAAAACTACTGTGTTCTAATCATACTACATACTATTTAGAATGGAGCCTGGTGAGCCGGCCGGATCTCTTAGACAAACCACCTAGACCGTGTCTGACATCTGTCTTGACTACTACTGACTAAAACTACTGTGTTCTAATCATACTACATACTATTTAGAATGGAGCCTGGTGAGCCGGCCGGATCTCTTAGACAAACCACCTAGACCGTGTCTGACATCTGTCTTGACTACTACTGACTAAAACTACTGTGTTCTAATCATACTACATACTATTTAGAATGGAGCCTGGCGAGCCTGCCGGATCTCTTAGACAAACCACCTAGACCGTGTCTGACATCTGTCTTGACTACTACTGACTAAAACTACTGTGTTCTAATCATACTACATACTATTTAGAATGGAGCCTGGTGAGCCGGCCGGATCTCTTAGACAAACCACCTAGACCGTGTCTGACATCTGTCTTGACTACTACTGACTAAAACTACTGTGTTCTAATCATACTACATACTATTTAGAATGGATCCTGGTGAGCCGGCCGGATCTCTCACATTGTTTCGCTCTGTCGTGTCATTTGTATCATTAATGCGATGACAATTATTTTATCAACTCAATTAACAAACACGTTCAATTATTACGCGATTAAATTAATCATATAACTAATTGGGTAGTAATCTTGGGGCACCATGGAAAAAGTTTGTTTGTTTAACGAGTTACCGTTACCCGAATTCACTCAATATCAATATTGGTCGTGTGTGGTTCTCAATCAGAGGCAGCTGTCTATCGTTGTCTCTGATTGAGAATCATATTTAGGTAGCCTGTTTCCCTCTGAGTTGTGGGTGATTATTTTCTGTTTAGTGTTTTTCGTCACCTTACAGGACTGTTCGTTTGTCATTTTTGTTGTTTTGTTCAGTGTTCAGTTGTTTTATTAAAATAATGAACACTTACCACGCTGCACCTTGGTCATCTTCTCCTTCTCCCGACGACGATCGTTAGAATATCATTATCATTTTAGTCGTCCATTAATTATTGTTTACCTCATCAGTCTCATTCTGAATGTTGCAAAATTCTTGGATATCTGCACAAACCCTAGCATAAATGATGAATCAGCAATATACAAATTGCCTTAAAAACGTTTTACATTGTAAAGGGCTTGACATTAATTAATAATTGTTTTATTTGGTCTGTAACACCATGGGCCAAATAGGTGACTGTAAATGGCATTGTATTGTGTTGTATTATGCAAGACAGCACTCTACAAAATAAAATTAATTATTATAACCATACAGCAAATTAGACAATGTAGACTTCCCCTTTGCCTATTGGCTTATTTGCATATTCAAACCTGTCTCAAAATACAACATTTCCCCTTTAATTAAGACATAAGCTTTTAACCTGACTGGTTTTTCAAAGACAGATTGAAAAGTGGCCTACACGTTGTGTGCTCTTGTAGGAAGCAGTAACTCCCCATTACTGACCTATACTAATGTATAACTGTAATGAACACGAGGGGAGGCAGAGAACTGGTTTCAAGCGCAGGGCGCAGCAGGTGTTTGTTGCAAAGGACCACAGGAGGAGGCAGGTAGCTGGGTCCAGGGGCAGCAGAAGGTCATACACAGGGGGTCCAAAAGGACAACAGTACAGGCAGGGAAAAGGGCTAGTAACATAGTCCGGGAGATCAGGCAATAGGTAGATAACAGGAAATTCGGTAGGCTAAAGTACAGGCAGTGAATAGGCAAAAGGCATTGTTAGAGAGGCAGGCAAAAACTATCATACACGGGAGGAGTAAATTTCGGGAAAACCAGCACTACGAAAGCCGTGTGTCACAAAACAAACAATACCTCACAGTGATGGGATGCAAAGAACTGAACTAAAGAGTGTGTGATAACGACCTACAGATGTTTGAACAGGTGATCAGAATTCAGGTGATTGGGATCTGGGGAGTGAGCTGCATTCAGGTGATCTACCATGTTTGAGGTTGAGAGTTGGAAGCAGACGTTACAATAACTGGGCTAATAACTAATCAAGCAAAGAATATCAAGAAATGTGCAAACGAGCGACTCTGCGCTCTGATCTGAACTGATGTGAAATGCGCATTCACTCGCAGGTGATTTAAAGACCACTCCTGGGCAAACCCCTTTCAAATTACATTTTTACTCCATTGTGCTCTGCGTCTGCCTACAACAAAATCACAGACTCAATCTTGCAAAGTTATATTTGTATTGGTTTGTTGCATTGAAAAGGGGCTGATAAAACATTGATTTGATTCCTGAAAAAACAATTATCTTTATAGTGCAATCTAATGGGGTGAACTCAGTGAAGTTCAATCTCTTCCATCTCTGTAGCATGGCGTTTCTTCTGCGCAGCAGTCCTGGAGGAAGTGTGCGGCCATAGACTGTCTGTTTTTTTGGGCCTGTCACTTACATTAGCAATAAGAAACTGTGTTTTAACCAGTAGCAAAATGTTTCAATCCTTTCTAGATAACAGATGCATCAAAGACTCTCTTTAGAAGCATTTTTCTCTTATATAACCAACATGACTACAGAGAGAAACCAGTTACAATAACCCCACTAAAGAGAGAGACCAGTTACAATAACCTGACTAAAGAGAGAGACCAGTTACAATAACCTGACTAAAGAGAGAGACCAGTTACAATAACCTGACTAAAGCGAGAGTCAGTTACAATAACCTGACTAAAGAGAGAGAGACCAGTTACAATAACCTGACTAAAGAGAGACCAGGTACAATAACCTTACTAAAGAGAGAGACCAGTTACAATAACCTGACTAAAGAGAGACCAGGTACAATAACCTTACTAAAGAGAGAGACCAGTTACAATAACCTGACTAAAGAGAGAGACCAGTTACAATAACCTGACTAAAGAGAGAGACCAGGTACAATAACCTTACTAAAGAGAGAGACCAGTTACAATAACCTGACTAAAGAGAGAGACCAGTTACAATAACCTGACTAAAGAGAGAGACCAGTTACAATAACCTGACTAAAGAGAGAGACCAGCTACAACAACCTGACTAAAGAGAGAGACCAATTACAGACCAGTTACAATAACCTGACTAAAGCGAGAGTCAGTTACAATAACCTGACTAAAGAGAGAGAGACCAGTTACAATAACCTGACTAAAGAGAGACCAGGTACAATAACCTTACTAAAGAGAGAGACCAGTTACAATAACCTGACTAAAGAGAGAGACCAGTTACAATAACCTGACTAAAGAGAGAGACCAGTTACAATAACCTGACTAAAGAGAGAGACCAGCTACAACAACCTGACTAAAGAGAGAGACCAATTACAGACCAGTTACAATAACCTGACTAAAGAGAGAGACCAGTTACAACAACCTGACTAAAGAGAGAGACCAATTACAGACCAGTTACAATAACCTGACTAAAGAGAGAGACCAGTTACAACAACCTGACTAAAGAGAGAGACCATTTACAGACCAGTTACAACAACCTGACTAAAGAGAGAGACCAGTTACAATAACCTGACTAAAGAGAGAGACCAGTTACAGACCAGTTACAACAACCTGACTAAAGAGAGAGACCAGTTACATTAACTTGACTAAAGAGAGAGACCAGTTACAACAACCTGACTAAAGAGAGAGGCCAGTTACAAGAACCTGACTAAAGAGAGAGACCAGTTCCAACAACCTGACTAAAGAGAGACCAGTTACAACAACCTGACTAAAGAGAGAGACCAGTTACATTAACTTGACTAAAGAGAGAGACCAGTTACAACAACCTGATTAAAGAGAGATACCAGTTACAATAACCTGACTAAAGAGAGAGACCAGTTACAACAACCTGACTAAAGAGAGAGACCAGTTACAATAACCTGACTAAAGAGAGAGACCAGTTACAACAACCTGACTAAAGAGAGAGACCAGTTACATTAACTTGACTAAAGAGAGAGACCAGTTACAACAACCTGACTAAAGAGAGAGACCAGTTACAACAACCTGACTAAAGAGAGAGGCCAGTTACAACAACCTGACTAAAGAGAGAGACCAGTTACATTAACTTGACTAAAGAGAGAGACCAGTTACAGCAACCTGACTAAAGAGAGAGTCCAGTTACAAGAACCTGACTAAAGAGAGAGACCAGTTCCAACAACCTGACTAAAGAGAGACCAGTTACAACAACCTGACTAAAGAGAGAGACCAGTTACATTAACTTGACTAAAGAGAGAGACCAGTTACAACAACCTGATTAAAGAGAGATACCAGTTACAATAACCTGACTAAAGAGAGAGACCAGTTACAACAACCTGACTAAAGAGAGAGACCAGTTACAATAACCTGACTAAAGAGAGAGACCAGTTACAACAACCTGACTAAAGAGAGAGACCAGTTACAACAACCTGACTAAAGAGAGAGGCCAGTTACAACAACCTGACTAAAGAGAGAGACCAGTTACAACAACCTGACTAAAGAGAGAGACCAGTTACAACAACCTGACTAAAAAGAGAGACCAGTTACAATAACCTGACTAAAGAGAGAGTCAGTTACAATAACCTGACTAAAGAGAGAGACCAGTTACAGACCAGTTACAATAACCTGACTAAAGAGAGAGACCAGTTACAACAACCTGACTAAAGAGAGAGGCCAGTTACAACAACCTGACTAAAGAGAGAGACCAGTTACAACAACCTGACTAAAGAGAGAGACCAGTTACAACAACCTGACTAAAGAGAGAGACCAGCTACAACAACCTGACTAAAGAGATAGGCCAGCTCAGGCAAATCTTTTTGTGATAGGTGAGATAACGGTGGTTAATTAGAAGTCAAATCAACAGTAATAGTATATATATGGGTTTAAGAGTATAACGAAACTTGCTAACTTTCTCAATGTGTTCACCTTTGCTCTTCAGCAGAGCAGCGTTGTCAAGAGGAATGGAGATACTTTGACTGCAGTTTCTACTTCCTCTCCTCTGAGAAGAAAACCTGGGGTTCCACCATCCTTCCACCATGTCAAAGTAGTCAAGGTTGTCAACTGGGTTGGTTTTTCTATGGATTGTAGCTAAAATGGAACAGATACAGATGAATCCTCTATTTATTTCTATGGGTCAAGGTCACGGTAATAGAAGGAAGAAACTGAGCTTGTAGAAAACAGCCAGTAGGGGGAGACAAACACTTATAAAAGTAGGTATTATACCCAACATGAGGGATGTTTCTGACCAGCATCACATTGACATACAGATTATAGACAAAACCTAAAACTGACCCTTACCTTAACCCCAACCTTCACCTAATTTGAACTAACTCAGAAAATTATTTTCTTAAAGTTTATAATGAAGCCTTTTTTTTTTATAGATGTCATGTTGTACTTGTGGTGACCTTATATCCATGGATGAAAAGTGGCCTGTGTTTTCAGGACAGATACAGTACATAAGACCTACATAGAATGTGAATAATGACATGAAGGGTACATCTCAAATGGCACCATATTCCCTGTATAGTGCACTACTTTTGACCAGGGTCCATCACTATGTAGGAAATAGGATTCCATTTGGGACAGTCAGATTAAGGAGGTTATTGCTGGAACACCTATTGTATTGTAATTTCAGTTGATTTCAGCATGTGTTGCTGTGCCAACTCATATTTATCCATACCACTGACTTCCTTTAAGATGAAACATGTCTGTATATTATTTAGGATTGTGATGTTCTAACTGTGATATATGTCTGCTGTTAACCCTGTAGGTACTGGTATTAACCATGATATCTGACTGTTTTTAACCCTGTAGGTACTGGTATTAACCATGATATCTGTCTGTTGTTAACCCTGTAGGTACTGGTATTAACCATGATATCTGACTGTTTTAACCCTGTAGGTACTGGTATTAACCATGATATCTGACTGTTTTTAACCCTGTAGGTACTGGTATTAACCATGATATCTGACTGTTATTAACCCTGTAGGTACTGGTATTAACCATGATATCTGACTGTTTTTAACCCTGTAGGTACTGGTATTAACCATGATATCTGTCTGTTGTTAACCCTGTAGGTACTGGTATTAACCATGATATCTGACTGTTTTTAACCCTGTAGGTACTGGTATTAACCATGATATCTGACTGTTTTTAACCCTGTAGGTACTGGTATTAACCATGCTATCTGACTGTTATTAACCCTGTAGGTACTGGTATTAACCATGATATCTGACTGTTTTTAACCCTGTAGGTACTGGTATTAACCATGATATCTGACTGTTTTTAACCCTGTAGGTACTGGTATTAACCATGATATCTGACTGTTGTTAACCCTGTAGGTACTGGTATTAACCATGATATCTGACTGTTTTTAACCCTGTAGGTACTGGTATTAACCATGATATCTGACTGTTATTAAACCTGTAGGTACTGGTATTAACCATGATATCTGACTGTTTTTAACCCTGTAGGTACTGGTATTAACCATGATATCTGTCTGTTGTTAACCCTGTAGGTACTGGTATTAACCATGATATCTGACTGTTTTTAACCCTGTAGGTACTGGTATTAACCATGATATCTGACTGTTTTTAACCCTGTATGTACTGGTATTAACCATGATATCTGACTGTTTTTAACCCTGTAGGTACTGGTATTAACCATGATATCTGACTGTTTTTAACCCTGTAGGTAATTGGTATTAATCATGATATCTGACTGTTGTTAACCCTGTAGGTACTCGTATTAACCATGATATCTGACTGTTGTTAACCCTGTAGGTACTGGTATTAACCATGAAATCTGACTGTTGTTAACCCTGTATATACTGGTATTAATCATGATATCTGACTGTTGTTAACCCTGTATGTACTGGTATTAACCATGATATCTGACTGTTTTTAACCCTGTAGGTACTGGTATTAACCATGATATCTGACTGTTTTTAACCCTGTAGGTACTGGTATTAATCATGATATCTGACTGTTGTTAACCCTGTAGGTACCGGTATTAATCATGATATCTGACTGTTGTTAACCCTGTAGGTACTGGTATTAACCATGAAATCTGACTGTTGTTAACCCTGTATATACTGGTATTAATCATGATATCTGACTGTTGTTAACCCTGTAGGTACTGGTAATAACCATGATATCAAACTGTTTTTAACCCTGTAGGTACTGGTATTAACCATGATATCTGACTGTTTTTAACCCTGTAGGTACTGGTATTAACCATGATATCTGACTGTTGTTAACCCTGTAGGTACTGGTATTAACCATGATATCTGACTGTTATTAACCCTGTAGGTACTGGTATTAACCATGATATCTGACTGTTTTTTGCCCTGTAGGTACTACCATTAACCATGATATCTGACTGTTTTTTGCCCTGTAGGTACTGGTATTAACCATGATATCTGACTGTTTTTAACCCTGTAGGTACTGGTATTAACCATGATATCTGACTGTTTTTTGCCCTGTAGGTACTGGTATTAACCATGATATCTGACTGTTATTAACCCTGTAGGTACTGGTATTAACCATGATATCTGACTGTTATTAACCCTGTAGGTACTGGTATTAACCATGATATCTGACTGTTTTTAACCCTGTAGGTACTGGTATTAACCATGATATCTGACTGTTTTTAACCCTGTTGGTACTGGTATTAACCATGATATCTGACTGTTTTTAACCCTGTAGGTACTGGTATTAACCATGATATCTGACTGTTTTTTGCCCTGTAGGTACTGGTATTAACCATGATATCTGACTGTTATTAACCCTGTAGGTACTGGTATTAACCATGATATCTGACTGTTTTTAACCCTGTTGGTACTGGTATTAACCATGATATCTGATGGTTTTTAACCGTGTAGGTACTGGCATGACCCACAGCCTGATAATGCAGGTGCTACTGGGAAGGAAGACTGTGCTGAGATATATATAGATCAGTGTCCTCTAAAGGCATGGAATGACTTGTCATGTGACAGCAAACTAGTGACAGCAAACTAGCAAACTAGAGATAGTGATTTAACATCACCATGACAACGTACTGTAACACTTCCTCCTTCATTCTCTCTCTCTCTCTCTTTCTGTTCCAAACCCCCCGACACACACTCATCTACACGCATGTTTTATTTGTTTCTAGTATCATATTAATAAAAGTCTTACTTATTTCCTGTTTGTAACTTCTTGTGTACCAGTAGTTATGTTTCATACATCATTAGAAACAACATGAAGTCAGTACATTTAACTTTGTTCACACTCTACGTGCTTTTCATAATTTCCAGTTCAAATAAATTCATGTTACTTGCTACAGATTTTAGCATTTAGGTCTAGTGAAAGCATTCTCAACAGTACCAAACCACCATTACATACACTGTATAGGAGTTGACTGTATCACCAATCAATGAGTGTAATAGAGATATTAAAGGATATCAAAGGATGTTACTTAATAATCTTTAACAGTCAGTCTTTGTTGTCAAGTTACATATAAGCACAATATCAAATGCTCATATTTCACTGTTGTCCCCTACATGGGTTCCAAAAGAGGGAAGTGAAATGGATCTTTTCAGTTTTTCAACCAGCTGTCACTCCAAATCTCAACCAATCAGGTTCATTAAGAGAGAGGGAGGGCTTGCCATAACAAAGGGGTAGAATACTCATTGACTCAAGACATTTCGGCTTTTTATTTTGGATAAATGTTTAAAAACATTCCACTTTGACATTATGGGGTATTTTGTGTAGGCCAGTGACAGAACATCTCAATTTAAGAAATGTTTTATTCAGGCTCTAACACAACAAAATGTGGGAAAAGTCAAGGGGTGTGTATACTTTTGGAAGGAACTGTATATACAAAACTGCACTTTAAAGGGGGTCATATACTATAGCAAGTGGACTCATGGGTAATCTTGCTCCTAGGATGTGGACACTATCTATCACTCTCAAGACATCAGGGAGTTTAATCGTGTGGACTTCAGCCAGCTGGAGAGCAGGTGAGAGAATGGGAGGAGGAGAGAAAGAATTGAGCAGACGCTGTCAAATGAATGCTGCTGCAGCCTAAATAAATCCAGTTGCTAAATTGATATCAAAGGTATTAAAAATGTACCAGTTTCGATACAGTTACTGTTGTGTGTTTGTGACAGGGACTTAGCAGTGATTGTGGCCTCAATGGCATACAACACCTGGTTCATCAAACTATACTGTAAGGACCTACGTATAAGGTCAGTGAGCAGGTTTTGGACACACTTAGTAAGTCCTCCAGTCTGGAAGAGCTCACTCTGGAGAATGCTGGTCTCAAATCTGACTATGTGCAGAAGCTGTCAGTTGCGCTCTCAGAGAATCCTGCTTCTGTCATCCTCTCTGAACTTGGCACACAACACACTGGACAACTAAGGTGTGTCTAACCTCATCCAGCAGGTTTGTCATCTCAGCAAAGTACTGCGTCTCCTCAACCTCCTTTGACCTTTGACGATCTTCATCAGATGACACTCATAGGACTTCATGTTACACAATACATGTATGTTTTGTTCGGTAAAGTTCATATCCAAAAATCTCAGTTTACTTTTGCGCGTTACGTTCAGTAATGTTTTGCTTCCAAAAGATCTGGTGATTTTGCAGAGAGCCACATCAATTTACAGAAATACTCATCATAAATGTTGATGAAAATACATGTGTTATGCATGGAACTTTAGATAAACTTCTCCTTAAACTTCTTCAGGCTGCAGGGTGAATATTGAAAAAGCTGGAAAATATGTGCACATTTTCAAACGGCCTCTTAAGAAATTTTTGATTTTACAATATGCATATATTTACTACTGTTGGATAGATAACAGTCTATAGTTTCTAAAAAGGTTTGAATTATTACTCTAAGTCGAACAGAACTATTTTTACAGCCATTTTCCCAGCCGAATTGAGATTTCCAAAATGCGATGTGTCTCTTTAAGACCTTGTCTATAAAAGGTCATTACACTTAGGGCCGTAGAAACACGTCATACGCCTTCATCAGGGTGTAATGCGGAAGTGAGAATTGAAAGGAGTCGAATATCTCGTCCATGGACTGAATACCACACCTTCTTGTGAGACCTGCGCAGTTAAAAAAAAATTCCGGGCGACAGGCAGAATTTGGACTCGGCTACTGGAAGAAGGTCGATAAAGGTGAATATGATCTCTGACTTCGATATTATTTGATACATGTCACAAAATCATCCTAAAGTATGTTTTTTCAATATACTTTAATTATATTATTGCAATTTATTCTGGACTTTAGACGTGATGTTTTGGAAGAATTTTTTGAAGACAGAAAGATTAGCGCCGCACAGCCGTGGTGCTTGCTAACCAAAGAGGGAAATATTTCGTTCTGGAACCCAACTAAAGACTGTACTGGACATTGGACCCCGTTACAACATTCTGATGGAATATCAACAAAGATAAGGACCCAATTTGGGATGCTTTTTCATATATCTGTCGAACTGTTCTATGCTAACTGTGCTAACTGTGCTAGGCTAGCGCTTGACTAGAATCAATGCTGCCTTATGCTAGCTTATGTTGTTAGCTAATATAACGATATATTGTGTTTTCGCTGTAAAACACTTCAAAAATCGGAAATATTGGCTCTATTCACACGATATCTGTCTTTCATTAGCTATCCACCATATGTTTTTCTGAAATGTTTTATGAGGTGCAATTAGTAGTTGACGTTGGTGTCTGTATTTTCTCTGGCTACTCCCGTCTGATTTCAGACTGTAGCTATGTGGTAGCATTTATGGTAGCATCAATGTAAAACTGATTTATAGCTAAAATATGCACATTTTATGAACAAAACATAGATTTATTGTGTAACATGTTATATGACTGTCATTTGAGGTAGTTTTTTCTGGGTTCTTTAGGTTGGTTTTAGGTTATTTCGGTTGGCTTGTGCATGCTACTTGAATCATAATTCATACATCATAATCATAATCATACGTGTCTGTCCACTTTTGTATTTGGTGGTGAGCTAACATAAATATATGTGGTGTTTTCTCTGTAAAACATTAAAAAAATCGGACATGTTGGCTGGATTGACAAGATGTTTATCTTTCAAATGCTGTATTGGACTTGTTAATGTGTGAAAGTTAAATATTTAAAAAAAATAGATTTTGAATTTCGCGCCCTGCAGCTGTTGTCATTTTCGTTCCGACGTCGGGCTTGCAGCCCAAACAGGTTTTAATGCAACCGCTGTGTCAGATTTGAAAAAAGCTTTACCGAAAAAGCACACCATGCAATAATCTGAGTACAGAACTCAGAGCCCAGCAAGCCAAAGAGATATCCGCCATATTGTGGAGTCAACAATGTCAGAAATAGCATTATAAATATTCACTTACCTTTGATGATCTTCATCAGAATGCACTCCCAGGAATCCCAGTTCCACAATAAATGTTTGATTTGTTCGATAAAGTCCATAATTTATGTCCAAATACCTCCTTTTGTTTGCGCGTTTAGTACACAATACAAACTGATGACGCGCTGGCAGGTCCAGGTGAAAGTTCAGACGAAAAGTCATATTACAGTCCGTAGAAACATGTCAAACTAAGTATAGAATCAATCTTTAGGATGTTTTTATCAGAAATCATCAATAATGTTCCAACCGGAGAATTCCTTTGTCTTCAGAAATGCGATGGAAAGCAAGCTACCTCTCATGTGAATGCGAGTGACCAGCTTGTGACCAGCTCGTGGCACTCTGACAGACCTCTGACTCAATCCCCTCTCAATCCCCCCTCCTTTATAGTAGAAGCATCAAACAAGGTTCTAAAGACTGTTGACATCTAGTGGAAGCCTTAGGAAGTGCAACATGACCTCATAAACACTGTAACATAGCAGCCTTCTGTTTGATCAGGGTGTTTTGAGTTGGCTAAACTAGCTAACTTAATTTGATAGCTAAGTGAGTGAAACTGAAAAAGAAAATGACTCTCTCTTTTATGCACCGCAGTGCTAGCTTGCTGTAGCTTATGCTTTCAGTACTAGATTCATTCTCTGATCCTTTATTAAGGTGGACAACATGTCAGTTCATGCTACAAGAGCTCTGATAGGTTGGAGGACGTCCTCCGGTAGTTGTCATAATTTATGTGTAAGTTTATGGAAGGGGGTGAGAACCAGGAGCCTCCAAAAGGAGGTCAGCTGTCCTCCGGCTACACCATGGTGCTACCCTACATAGTGTTGCTGAGGCTACTGTTGACCTTCATTGCAAAATAATCTGTTTTAATCAATTATTTTGTGACTAACACATTTAGTATAGTTTGGTCCAAAAATTATTATGAAATTCATTGAGGAGGAGATCTCCTCCCCCTCCTCTGAGTAGGAGCCTTCACTCATGCACAAACATTTTCCCCTTTAAAACTTCTGATTAAGATACAGACATAGATTTCGCCCATTTCCGTCCCCTTTACTGTGGAAATGGCCAATCCCTGTAAACATCTCCATGGTGATTGGGGGCAGCTCGGCCAATGGTACGGTGAGCCTCATGGCACCCACCAGCACCCTGTCAGGAACGGACGTCACCTTGACCATGGAGGCCGAGGCCACTGGAGCCGCAGACTTGAACAAGGCATTCCTGCATCTCTTCCTTGTCAGCAAGGTAAGGGTCTTCTTTCAAAACTCTAAAATGTCCTCCTTTTCTCATATCCTCTCTCCCTCACAGCCACTGATTTGAAATGAATTGGTTGCTGTAAGCTACCAGTTGTTATCAGCTAAATCAGTTGTCTGACTAAGCTCTCTCTCTCTCTATCTATCCCCTCTCCCCTATCTTCCTTCCTTCCTCCAGGTGATAGATTTTACCGCTCCCGAGTGTGGGCTACCAGGGTTCTTGTCTACCAGGGTTCTTTTTTTTTAGTACTGCAGTTTAACGGTCGCTTAGCCCAGAACACAATTTCCATACAAAGCCACAAAGACAAATTTGTCACATTTGAACATTCTTAGGAAGACACTTCTATCATCACCTTCGTGCAAAAAATATGCATAAAATGATTTAAATAATTGTCTTTGAGGCCAATAATTTTTTTAATTTCATATTCATTCAATGTCTGCCATGTTTTTGGATGATGTAATAATGTCGTCGCTGCTTGCGCTGCTCCGTGTGCACACTGAGTGCTACTGCGCATGTGATGTTGGCCTGTGTAAACCGGATGCAACCCGGATATAGATGTCCATGAATCTGCGTATGAGAATGTGAATACCTTGAAAACAACTTTAAGGACCGATGCTGGAGATGAGAAGCAGGTACGGGGAGTTGAACACAATGCAGAACAGACAGGTAACAGGATAGGAACAGCGTCAGCAAACGGGTATACAAAGACAAAAGACAATTAATGAGGAAGCACGGAACAGAGTGAGGAACCACACAGATATAGGGAAGGTAATGACATGATTGAGTCCAGCTGAGTCCAATAATTGAGTCCAGGTGAGTCCAATAATTGCTGATGCGCTTGAAGGGGGGAAGGAAAGTGTGCATAATGATGGCAGAAGTGCGCAATGCTGGGGCTCTCGAGCGCGGGAGCTGGCGGGACAGTACCCCCCCTCTAGGGGTGCCACCCAGGGTCCCACCTGGACGAGCCTGATGGGCCGGCCGATGCACGGGCGCTGGACTGGGTGTGAGCCGGCTGGGTGTGAAACCCCGACGAACCGGCTGAGGCATGAAGGCCTGTCGATCCAGCCGAGGCGTGAGATCCGGATGATCCGGCGTAAAAACCTGACGATCCGGCTTAGGACTGATGTGGGATGGGCGCCTTCTGAGCAAACCGGAGCAAGAAGCCTCTCAAGCCAGCTAGGGCGTGACAGCCCGACGAGCTGGCTTTAGGCACCCCCGATTCCGTCTGTGTCGGGCCCCGGACCCGACGTCACCACCAACCGAGAACGTCAGCACTCCCCGATGCTTCATATGATGGCTTCGGCATTCTGTAAGGACCGATGCTGGAGATGAGAAGCAGGTACGGGGAGTTGAACACTTAATGCAGAACAGAGAGGTAACAGGACAGGAACAGCGTCAGCACACGAGTATACAAAGACAAAAAACAATTAATGCAGAAGCAGGGAACAGAGCGGGGAACCAGACAGATATAGGGAAGGTAATGACAGAGGTGATTGAGTCCAGGTGAGTCCAATAATTGCTGATGGACGTGACGGGAGAACGCAGGTGTGCATAATGATGGCAGGTGTGCACAATGCCTGTGAGCTTTGGCGCCCTCGAGCGCCAGGGGGTAGAACGGGAGCAGGCGTGACTTGGACGCAGTCTCCAGTTCTTATTACACCTCAGTGGACTCCTCTGACTGCCCGTTAGCATGCAGCTCCTAAAACTGGGAGCCCTCCGCTAACCTCACCATCGGTGTCAATTGGAGAGGCATCTTCACCCTATGGCAGGGTGACGGGACCCTCAACACTTCTACAGTGGTGGGCCCCAGTGACAAGAATGTGACCCGGGTTGCCTGCAAGACCACCTGCTGTTCAAAGAATGTAGAGCTGATGGTAGTGGAAATGGCAGGCAAAGTTGGTGTAAGTCTGGTCTCATTGAAAGACTCTGTGGAGGTGGTTGTGAGCTCTACAGCCCAAAGCTGTACCTGTAGTTAGTGCTAAATCCACCCAGGTCTCTGTCACCAACACTACAACTGTACCTGTAGTTAGTACTACATCCACCCAGGTCTCTGTCACCAACACTACAGCTGTACCTGTAGTTAGTACTACATCCACCCAGGTCTCTGTCACCAACACTACAGCTGTACCTGTAGTTAGTACTACATCCACCCAGGTCTCTGTCACCAACACTACAGCTGTACCTGTAGTTAGTACTACATCCACCCAGGTCTCTGTCACCAACACTACAGCTGTACCTGTAGTTAGTATTACATCCACCCAGGTCTCTGTCACCAACACTACAGCTGTACCTGTAGTTAGTACTACATCCACCCAGGTCTCTGTCACCAACACTACAGCTGTACCTGTAGTTAGTACTACATCCACCCAGGTCTCTGTCACCAACACTACAGCTGTACCTGTAGTTAGTACTACATCAACCCAGGTCTCTGTCGCCAACACTACAGCTGTACCTGTAGTTAATACTACATCCACCCAGGTCTCTGTCACCAACACTACAGCTGTACCTGTAGTTAGTACTACATCCACCCAGGTCTCTGTCACTAACACTACAGCTGTACCTGTAGTTAGTACTACATTCACCCAGGTCTCTGTCACCAACACTACAGCTGTACCTGTAGTTAGTATTACATCCACCCAGGTCTGTCACCAACACTACAGCTGTACCTGTAGTTAGTACTACATCCACCCAGATCTCTGTCCCCAACACTACAGCTGTACCTGTAGTTAGTACTACGTCCACCCAGGTCTCTGTCACCAACACTACAGCTGTACCTGTAGTTAGTACTACAACCACCCAGGTCTCTGTCACCAACACTCAGCTGTACCTGTAGTTAGTACTATGTCCACCAGAGGGACACCTTTGACTCTGTCCCTGTATGTTAGGATCTGTGTGATGCTTTCTCTCCTCCTGTGGAATAGAGTAGAGCTGTAGAGTTGTATAATAGTTCATGTAGGTAGATGTCATGTGGAACAGTGGAATCAGTGCAGAGAGAGTTGTGTCATTAGATGTAACCAGTATGTATATGTTATGTTGTACTAAAAGACAGGGTGGAGATATTAATGTTTTATCATAATACATGTGAAGGGTTTTTTATTCTTTCTATTCCCTTAAAATTGAAACTATGGAGATATTGTCAGAACTTCTGCTTTTTCATTCTGAGTAACTCTTCACTGTCAGCATAGATAGAACATTGACCCCTACATGGCCATTGGTGGCTGGTCACAACACGGGGGGAGGTTTCCCCTACGTACAGATCTAGGATCAGGTTTCTTTCCCCCAATCCTAACCTTAACCATTTATGGAATAAATATAAAATTTACCTAAGATCAACATCTAGGGACAACCTCCCCCTACACCACCGTTCACATACAGAGAGCCATAATTTGTTCTCCATTTGAAGGCTGGGGGTGCTGTAAACTCAGTCAGGATATATGTAGTGTATATGTCAATTAACAGGATCCCAAATTATTTTAGAACATGAAGAATTGGGACACTGTGAATTCACACATACATCACATAGCATGATATAAGGTCATATCATGTAGTATATTATCAAACTAAGGCTGGTGGAAGTCACATGTTGGCCAGTGTTGTGTTGATTTCACAATTTCCCTTTCACTGTAGTTGACTGATAAAGAGTTTCACTACCTAAAGTCACACAGACCCAGGACAGTGCAGGGAGAAGACACAGCTACAAACGTACATTAGAGTTGAGGTTAGAAGTAGAAGTTACTGTATTTGACCACAAGTGTGTTAAGATGTCAGAGGGAGTCTATGAAACCTCAGATGGATTTGAAGACGATGAGCCTGATGCAATGAAGAACACAGACATTGATGGCCAATTATATTCCAATGTAAGAGCCTTCAAGCCCAGTCCAAGAGATGGAGTTGTTGCTTCAGGTAAGATTGCACGAACACACACACACACACACACAAACACAAACCACACACACACACACACACACACACACACACACACACACACACACACACACACACACACACACACACACACACACACACACACACACACACACACACACACACACACACACACACGTAAACACACACACACACACACACACACACACACACACACACACACACACACACACACACACACACACACACACACAAACTACACACAATATATTAAACAAGTGAGCTTATCCTGTAGTACTTTAGCTTTATTTGTCCCAATCCTGGATGATACAGTAAAACACATTACTAAAGATCTTTAATAATGTGTGATTCAGTACATGTTCAGTGGTGGAAGAGACCCTCTGGAGTTGCTGCAGTGTGTCTGGGGCTGCTGTGTGTCCTAATACTCTTTGACAGTCAGTCTTTGTTGTCAAGTTACGTATAAGCACAACATCAAATGCTCATATATGACTGTTACATATGATATTGAATAAATGTTAACAACTAGCCTTTGTTGTCCACTTCCCCTCTATGATCTATATCTTCCTGGTATGATAGTGTCCTGTCCATCATTACAAATAGCAAGTCCCGTTCCCTGGACAGGAGGACTGTGTTGAGATACACTCTGGACAAGATGACCATGTAGAGACATGGAATGATTTATATTGTGCTGCAGAGTATATTTTAACAATAACCACTGTAACAATCTCTCACACTCACACAACTACGCACACAACTACGCACACAAGTTTTCAAAATTGTAAACATTTTTGTATTATTATAGCCACAACTTCCCGTGTAATTTTGTTGATACTTCCATAGAGTTAAGACCTACATCAGTCACACAGACAGAGACACACTGATGACTCAGAGACAGAGAAATCACTAGAAGCAGAGACTTAACGTATAGAGGGTTTGCAGTTGACGTACGACGCCTCCTGGCGGCCATGTTGGAAGACCACCACATTAATTCTAGAAGCAGAGACTTAATGTATAGTAGACCTACATGGAAAGAAAGACCCAGGTATTGTTGAAGATGTCAAAGGTCATCTATGCTGAACCAGATATGAACAAGAGGTCAAGTTTAACAGAGGTGAGATGGAGGAGAGGATTGTGGATATCTATGTCAGTGCAGACACCCTGAGAGACGGTGAGACCAGCACCAAGAGAGAAGAGACAGAGGACACTGCTCCTAATAATGGACCAGGAGACCAGTACTCTGGTAACACACACACACACACTCACAAAACATAACACTATATTTTATGTCTCCACAGATCCTGATAGCTCAGTGAAGAGACCCTTCCTAGTTGCTGCAGTGTGCCTTGGGCTGCTGTGTGTTCTCCTACTGGCTGGGATCATAGGCCTGTCTGTCTACTGTGAGTTTGTGTCCAAGTTTATTGCTTATCACCTAATTGTAAGAAGTGTAGGTTACTAAGCCTATTTAACTGGTGTTTTAGCTGGTAACTATATGTTTATACTTTATAGATAACAGAGCCATCAAAGATTCTGAGGATAAAAGGAACAACTTGTCACGGAGTTGTTCCCTTTATAAGACTAACGCAACTGCAGAGAGAGACCAGCTACAGACCAGATACAACAACCTGACTAAAGAGAAAGGCCATATTCAGGCAAAGCTTTTTGTGATTGGTGAGCTATAACTGTGATAAATTAGAAGTAAAATCAACAGTAATTATATATCAATGGGTTCATGAGTTGAAAGATACAGGGTAAGTTTCTCAACATGTTCACCTTTACTCTTCAACAGAGCAGCATTGTCAGGAGGGATGGAGATACTTTGACTCCAGTTTGTACTTCCTCTCTACTGAGGAGAAAACCTGGGAGAAGAGCAGACAGGACTGTCAGGGGAGAGGAGCAGACCTGGTGATCATAAACAGCAGAGAGGAACAGGTGAGAGACAGAGTCGGAGCAAATATAATTTTCCTCAGTACACTAATATGTGTGCAGTATTTTATAAATATCTTAAAATGTACTATCTTTATCTTTCTCAACAACAGACATTTGTCTTCAACCTCCACCTGAGAGCCTGGATTGGTCTGACTGACTCAGTTACTGAGGGGACCTGGAAGTGGGTGGACGGCACCCCACTGACCACAGGGTGAGAGATTTGACCATTTTACCAGGTGATATGGAGATAAAAAACAACAATGAGAAATTGCATCTAATCATGTTCATCAGAATGTATGTTTCCATTCATGGATGTTATTCAATGAGAACTATAGATGTATCACAATAATCAGTCATATTTTTTGTTTAAAATGTCATCATATAATAAAACAATATGATTGTAAATGGCCCATTCTGTATAATGGTATGCTCATCTTTCAGAATTTGTCTTTAAAATTGTAAAACATAGGACTATGTGTATAAATTAGGAGGATGTTTGTACCACAGTGTCTGACTGTCTGGTTCTCTGTGTTGTTTAGGTACTGGGGGGCAGGACAGTCTGATAATGGTGGTCTGTTCTCTGTGTTGTTTAGGTACTGGGGGTCAGGACAGTCTGATAATGGTGGTCTGTTCTCTATGTTGTTTAGGTACTGGGGGACTGGACAGTCTGATAATGGTGGTCTGTTCTCTGTGTTGTTTAGGTACTGGGGGACTGGACAGTCTGATAATGGTGGTCTGTTCTCTGTGTTGTTTAGGTACTGGGGGGCAGGACAGTCTGATAATGGTGGTCTGTTCTCTGTGTTGTTTAGGTACTGGGGGTCAGGACAGCCTGATAATGGTGGTCTGTTCTCTGTGTTGTTTAGGTTCTGGGGGGCAGGACAGTCTGATAATGGTGGTCTGTTCTCTGTGTTGTTTAGGTACTGGGGGACAGGACAGTCTGATAATGGTGGTCTGTTCTCTGTGTTGTTTAGGTACTGGGGGTCAGGACAGTCTGATAATGGTGGTCTGTTCTCTGTGTTGTTTAGGTACTGGGGGGCAGGACAGTCTGATAATGGTGGTCTGTTCTCTGTGTTGTTTAGGTACTAGGGGTCAGGACAGTCTGATAATGGTGGTCTGTTCTCTGTGTTGTTTAGGTTCTGGGGGACAGGACAGCCTGATGATTATGAAGGGCAAGAGGACTGTGTTGAGATATTCTATGAACAAGATAACCCTGTAAAGACATGGAATGATGACAAATGTGGCACAAATCACAACTGGATCTGTGAGAAAGTGGTGTAACAATAACCTACTGTAACAAACAGTCTCTCTCGCTCTGTTATTGTTATTATTATGTTGATGGTTGAATACAGTACTGAATGGTTTAGTGGTGATTCCCCCTGGTGGTTAAGGTGAGAGATGAACTCACCATAGAGGAGAAAAAGTTGTATTACAGAGTTCCCTATGAGCTCTTTTTCAATGAGACCTTACTCGATTCCTCCTCACATCCTCTCTCTCTTTGACTCCTTCGCCAAACACATTGGAGAATAGAATCCTAGGGGAGGGACCTTGGACCTTCTCCTCTAATAGGGTTGAGATAGAAGGAGAGGAGATAGGAGAGGAATCTAGGAAAGACTATTTGAGATCGAGCCTTAGTGTCAGAGAGACATAGAGGAGGAAGAATAAATCAAAAGAGAGTGAGGAAGAGAAAAAAAATATGATTGTTTAGATTTAGAGGAGAATATGTAGACATGTTGTACTCTGTAAAATGTTTCTTCATTATTTTTATTAGAAACATGTCATGTGACTTGCCATAGGCTTATGCTTAGTAAAAAAAAGTGTGTCCAATTATTAACCCTCAATCAATCAAATGTATTTATAAAGCCCTTCTTACATCAGCTGATGTCACAAAGTGCTGTACAGAAACCCAGCCTAAATCCACAAACAGCAAGCAATGCAGGTGTAGAAGCACGGTGGCTAGGAAAAACTCCCTAGAAAGGCCAAAACCTAGGAAGAAACCTAGAGAGGAACCAGGCTATGAGGGGTGACCAGTCCTCTTCTGGTTGTGCCGGGTGGAGATTATAACAGAACATGGCCAAGATGTTCAAATGTTCATAGATGACCAGCAGGGTCAAATAATAATAATCACAGTGGTTGTAGAGGGTGCAACAGGTCAGCACCTCAGGAGTAAATGTCAGTTGATTTTCATAGCCGATCATTCAGAGTAGTATCTCTACCACTCCTGCTGTCTCTAGAGAGTTGAAAACAGCAGGTCAGGGACAGGTAGCACGTCCGGTGAACAGGTCAGGGTTCCATAGGCGGAAGGCGGAACAGTTGAAACTGGAGCAGCAGCACGGCCAGGTGGACTGAGGACAGCAAGTAGTCATCATGCCAGGTAGTCCTGAGGCATGGTCCTAGGGCTCAGGTCCTCCAAGAGAGAAAGAAAGAGAGAAAAAGAGAGAAAATTAGAGAGAGCATACTTAATTTCACACAGGACACCGGATAAGAAAAACAAATCCAGATATAACAGACTGACCCTAGCTCCCCGACACATAAACTACCGCAGCATAAATACTGGAGACTGAGACATGAGGGGTCAGGAGACACTGTGGCCCCGTCCGACAATACCCCCGGACAGGGCCACACAGGCAGGATATAACCCTGCCTCTCCTTGTTCGGGCGGCGTTCGGCGGTCGACGTCACCGGCCTTCTAGCCATCGCCAATCTACTTTTCATTTTCCATTTGTTTTGTCTTTGTCTTACACACCTGCTTTCAATCCCCCAATTACTTGTTCATTATTTAACCCTCTGTTCCCCCATGTTTGTTTGTGAGTGATTGTTTATTTGTAATATGGTCTGTTATTGTGGGCTAGTATTATTGTGTTGTATTTGTGGATTTACTTGAGTAAATTACGTTTATTACTCATATCTGCTGTCCTGCGCCTGACACCTCAACACCAGCTACACACAGGCATTATTACAACATCATGTTTCCGAATGACATCACAAAGAGTTAAAATATATAGTGAAAACAATAGTGGTCCTAAAACGGAGCATTGAGGAACACCGAAATGTACAGTTGATTTGTCAGAGGACAAACCATCCACAGAGACAAACTGATATCTTTCCGACAAAAATATCTAAACCAGGCCAGAACTTGTCCGGGTAGACCAATTTGGGTTTCCAATCTCTCCAAAAGAATGTGGTGATCGATGGTATCAAAAGCAGCACTAAGGTCTAGTTGCACGAGGACAGATGCAGAGCCTCGGTCTGACGCCATTATAAGGTCATTTACCACCTTCACAAGTGCAGTCTCTTCAGCTGCAGCGTTTCGTATACATTGTTTGTCTTCAAGAAGGCAGTTAGTTGCAATGCATCAGCTTTTTTTTTTTAATTGAGAGGAATGGGAAATTCGAAATAGGCAGATATTTTATTATATTTTCTGGGTCAAGGTTTGGCTTTTTCATGAGAGGCTTTATTACTGCCACTTCTAGTGAGTTTAGTACACATCCGGTGGATAGAGAGCCATTTATTATGTTCAATACAGGAGGGCCAAGCACAGGAAGCAGCTCTTTCAGTAGTTTCGGTCAAATAGGGTCCAATATGCAACTTGAAGGTTTGGAGGCCATGATTATTTTCATCAATGTGTCAAGAGATATAGTACTAAAACACTTGAGTGTCTCCCTTGATCCTAGGTCATGGAAGCGTTGTGCAGACTCAGAATAACAGAGCTTTGGAGGAATACGCAGATTTAAAGAGGAGTGCGTAATTTGCTTCTTTTCCACAAAGAAGTTCATGAATTTATCACTGCTGAAGTGAAAGCCATCCTCTCTTGGGGAATGCTGCTTTTTAGTTAGTTTTGCGACAGTATCAAAATTAAATTTTGGATTGTTCTTATTTTCCTCAATTAAGTTGGAAAAATAGGATGATCGAGCAGCAGTGAGGGCTCGTCGATACTGCATGGTACTGTCTTTCCAAGCTAGTCGGAAGACTTCCAGTTTGGTGTAGCGCCATTTCTGTTCCAGTTTTCTGGAAGCTTGCTTCAGAGCTCGGGTATTTTCTGTACACCAGGGAGCTAGTTTCTTATGACAAATGTTTTTCGTTTTTAGCGTTGCGGCTGCATCTAGGGTATTGCGCAAGGTTAAATTGAGTTCCTCAGTTAGGTGGTTAACAGATTTTTGTACTCTTACGTCCTTGGGTAGGCGGAGGGAGTCTGGTAGGGCATCTAGGAATCTTTGGGATGTCTGAGAATTTATAGCACGGCTTTTGATGATCCTTGGTTGGGGTCTGAGCAGATTATTTGTTGCGATTGCAAACGTAAAATAACATGGTGGTCCGATAGTCCAGGATTATAAGGAAAAACTTTAAGATCCACAAAATGTATTCCACGGGACAAAACTAGGTCCAGAGTATGTATGACTGTGGCAGTGAGTGGCTCCGGAAACATGTTGGACAAAACCCACTGAGTCGATGATGGCTCCGGAGTGGGTCTGTGGACTTTTCCATGTGAATATTAAAGTCACCAAAAATGTGGAATTAGGAATAGGATAGGAATTCAAGGAACTCAGTGAGGAACATGGCCCAGGAGGCCTGTAAACAGTAGCTATAAAAAGTGATTGATTAGGCTACCTATGTTAAACCTATGTTTATCACTTTAATATTAAGAATAACAAAGTCACAGATTAATAAATAAAGGAACAGTGTTCTTTCACAAGGACTACTAGCTTCCTGATTGAATGTGATTGGATACTTAAAACAGTGTTACATGGACACACACAGAGGGCAGGACAGTTCTAAGAGGAAACACACACACACTAACACAAATGCTACGGAAAGGTGAAAATGACTCACAACCTTCACAGTACAAGGTACAATGTGTAGGTTACCAATAGCAACACCAAGCACCATGCACCAGTTGACCTGCCTGCTACATATCCACACACTCATCATGGTGTATATCTGCTGTTGTGTCTCTTCCTGGAGGTTGCTGTCTGCTCAAACCACTGGTTAAGGTGTGAAGTCCTCCCTACACCTATAACACTGTACGTTCTAAACACAACAGACTGTTAAGCTAAAACAGCTGTATAACAGGATATACAACATAATATACTGTCTGTTGTACTGTGTGCAGATCCATAAGGTACCAAATTATATTTTAAGGGAGCAATTAGAATTAGCCTTTATATGGAGCAGTCTGAGGAGATTCATGCTAATGTGGACAGGATACTGTGGACAGGAGCATAGATACACAACTTGAATCTCAGAACACTGGTAAATACACCGTAGTCATAGAGACACACACATGGAAGTCTAAACCAATGGTTATTATCCCTCCACTTGCCACATACATTTTTTACCTTAAGATAGTGAGGTTGGTCGATGTTCAATGACCAAAACACAAGTCTTCCAAACCCAACTGAGTAAAATAAACTAACAAACAGATTACTAATACGCTGCTAAAAAAAATAAAGGGAACAATTAAACAACACAATGTAACTCCAAGTCAATCACACTTCTGTGAAATCAAACTGTCCACTTAGGAAGCAACACTGATTGACAATAAATTTCACATGCTGTTGTGCAAATGGAATAGACAAAAGGTGGAAATTATAGGCAATTAGCAAGACACCCCCAATAAAGGAGTGGTTCTGCAGGTGGTGACCACAGACCACTTCTCAGTTCCTATGCTTCCTGGCTGATGTTTTGGTCACTTTTGAATGCTGGCGGTGCTTTCACTCTAGTCGTAGCATGAGACGGAGTCTACAACCCACACAAGTGGCTCAGGTAGTGCAGCTCATCCAGGATGGCACATCAATGCGAGCTGTGGCAAGAAGGTTTGCTGTGTCTGTCAGCGTAGTGTCCAGAGCATGGAGGCGCTACCAGGAGACAGGCCAGTACATCAGGAGACGTGGAGGAGGCCGTAGGAGGGCAACAACCCAGCAGCAGGACCACTACCTCTGCCTTTGTG
The DNA here is from genome assembly GCF_029448725.1 of Salvelinus fontinalis. Taxonomy (NCBI): domain Eukaryota; kingdom Metazoa; phylum Chordata; class Actinopteri; order Salmoniformes; family Salmonidae; genus Salvelinus; species Salvelinus fontinalis. The sequence continues at coordinate 27,647 of NW_026601534.1, forward strand.
CAAGGAGGAGCACTGCCAGAGCCCTGCAAAATGACCTCCAGCAGGCCACAAATGTGCATCCTCTACTGTAACCATCTTTCTCCTGATGTGTGCACTTGTGGTGTACACTTAGACACTGGCTGAATTCTGATTCTCTACCCTTCTCCAGAAGTGTGCAGTGGTTTGGTGCAAACATGGCTGGATGGAGTTTCCACCACATTCCTCAAACTAGTTGTGTAGTGTACCAGTTAAATATCGCGTTAGAGTTTGTTGTGTGACATAAAGAAGATTTCTCCAACTGTTGCGTCAAAAAACAGAACACTCAAAACATGAGCACAATGGCAGCTCTTCCTTTAAAGAACTCCAGGCCTCAAGAGGGCAGATAACCCAAAAACACGGGAGGAACTAAAAAATTGAGCCAGGATATCTGGAGGGACTACTTTTACATGCGCACCTGGCAGATAAGCATGGGTATAAAATGTTTGGGCTTAGCTTTGCTTGGGTCCTCAACATACAAATAGCTCATTGTTCAACCCTAAAGACGCAACTGGTATGCAATGTTTGGAATTATTTATTATGTTGCATCCAGTGCTTAGCACAATTTACATGTTTAACTCTGGTAGGAGTGGTGACTTATTTTTTTGTGGATATTTTCTGACTGCATAAGTAATTGCTTGAAGTGCTAGATTAAATTGTTTAAACATTTACTTTATTCAAAGCCATGCTTTGTTGCTGTGTCATGCATTGTTTATTGTGTAAAATAATGCATGTTTAATCTCTGTTTAAGGTTATCAACCTATTCCCTATTCCTCTGTCATTCAACTACTCTATTCAACAAATCAACTGTTTCAACATATTCAACATATGGCGTCGAAACCATAATAAAACACTAAAAAGGAATTGAGTTGTCCCTTTGCATCCTTCACATGTTGAGCAAGCCGTTTTCAAGTTTGGGCAGAGCTGAAATAATTATAACACCTAGACAACTTGACACCAACAGAGCTAAACAGTTGTCTGAAAATCAGGAATACCTGTCCTGAAAAAAACGTGTCACAATAATCTCTAAATTCTCCAGGTGTGCGTACCTGTTCACTTCCCTTCATGGATTTGAATGGAAATGACTGGTACATGGGAATTCACTCTAGTCTCCATACCTACACCAACCAAATGCTTTTAGATTTGTGGGAAGTACTAGACGAATGCATACTTCCAGAGAAAGGAGATATTATTTGAACGCAATCCAGATCCGAATATTTAAAAACCAATATGGTGGACACTGTGTGTTGTATGTAGGTACTAGAACAGTGGTGGAAGAGAGGGACATTGCAGTCCCAACGATGAGGACCGTGTTGAGGTGTCCTGAAGGATGGAGGCTGTTGGGATTCAGATGTTACTTCCTGTCTACTGAGAAGAAAACCTGGGCTTACAGCAGACAGGACTGTCTGGAGAAAGGAGCAGACCTGGTGATCATAAACAGCAGAAAGGAGCAAGTGTGAGTGAGAGAGAGAGATTTATATGCTTATGAATCATGAAAATTATTAATACTCGCATTTCCCACACACACTTCTCAATATCTCTTCACACTGATGACTTTATGGCCATCTAGTGCAAGCCATCACATGACTTCCATATGAACGATGCCACAAACAGTATAACCTTGCAAAGTAGAACTTCCTGCTTGAAGGTGATTGGATACTTAAGACATTCTATCAACTGTAGTGGACCAAAGAGAGATATCAGAGAGGTACCTGGTGGAGAAGCACATTAGACCAACTACATAGCTACTTGTCAGTACAGTTAGAATCATACAGTAGATATTACCATTAGGAATCAGTTAGAAAGGTAATCATACAGTAGATATTACCATTAGGAGTCAGTTAGAAAGGTAATCATACAGTAGATATTACCATTAGGAGTCAGTTAGAAAGGTAATCATACAGTAGATATTACCATTAGGAGTCAGTTAGAAAGGTAATCGTACAGTAGATATTACCATTAGGAGTCAGTTAGAAAGGTAATCATACAGTAGATATTACCATTAGGAGTCAGTTAGAAAGGTAATGATACAGTAGATATTACCATTAGGAGACAGTTAGAAAGGTAATCATACAGTAGATATTACCATTAGGAGTCAGTTAGAAAGGTAATCATACAGTAGATATTACCATTAGGAGTCAGTTAGAAAGGTAATCATACAGTAGATATTACCATTAGGAGTCAGTTAGAAAGGTAATCGTACAGTAGATATTACCATTAGGAGTCAGTTAGAAAGGTAATCATACAGTAGATATTACCATTAGGAGTCAGTTAGAAAGGTAATGATACAGTAGATATTACCATTAGGAGACAGTTAGAAAGGTAATGATACAGTAGATATTACCATTAGGAGTCAGTTAGAAAGGTAATCATACAGTAGATATTACCATTAGGAGTCAGTTAGAAAGGTAATCATACAGTAGATATTACCATTAGGAGTCAGTTAGAAAGGTAATCACACAGTTACTTAAGATGGATGACCACATCAACGACCAGGTTATTGAATTGTTAGGGACTAAATAAACAGAGTCAACACTAACAGGCAACTAGGAAAAGCTCAAACTGAGTTTATTCAGCCAATGGGTGAGACAGCTGAACAGACAAATACATGTTCCAAACAGCACAAGCATATATACCTCAGTTTAGGTGGAGTCTCCTCCTTCCCTCTAAACATTACATCTTTATTGCAAAGCAGGAAGTTAAGTGATTTGTCTAATAAACTGTTCCTTCTCCCTTAATGTGACCTGAGCTGACCTCATCCTCCATTCCTCACTAATCCACAGCTCTCCCTCCTTATCAGTGACCACAACCATGTGATTGCATTTCCCTGACTCAGTGACATTCCCCTGGTTCATATTCAACCTCCATTGACCCCACCATATACATTCATCCTACAGATAACCATTAACGTTTGGTGTAGCAAGTAATTCAAATTACAACCCAGTAACTGAAACCAGACTGTGGACCTTCTCCTTTCCATAGGATACCTGATGTCAAACAATGACATGTTCTGACTGAATGTAAATGTCCTGCATTCCCCTCTCTCCCTCAGTACCATGAACTAGGATATTTCATATTTCAAGTTTAGAACCCATCAGTCCCCTCTTTTGAACAATAATTCCAGCCTGTTCAACATGATATGAACTTGGAAATTACTTCTAAATTAACAAAAACATAAATCATGATTAACTTTCACAGTTGATTATGAGGTTTACACCTCTGAGATGTATTGTCTCTGACCTACAATTACACTATACACACTCTTATTGACATCTCTTCAGACAACTGAGAATGACATTTCAGCTGGAGCTTGATACAAAGATGAGTCCTCTATCTATCTCTATGGGTCAAGGTCACAGTAATAGAAGGAAGAAACTGAGCTTGTAGAAAACAGCCAGTAGGGGGAGACAAACACTTATAAAAGTAGGTATTATACCCAACATGAGGGACTTTTCTGACCAGCATCACATTGACAAGCAGATTATAGACAAAACCTAAAACTGACCCTTACCTTGACCCCAACCTTCACCTAATTTGAACTAATTCAGACACTGTGAATAATGCCATTAAGGGTACATCTCATATGGCACCATATTCCCTGTGTAGTGCACTACTTTTGACCAGGGTCCATCACTATGTAGGAAATAGGGTTCCATTTGGGACATAGAGAGTTTAGGGAAGTTATTGCTGGAACACCTATTGTATTGTAATTTCATTTGCTTTCAGCATGTGTTGCTGTGCCAACACATATTAGCCCATACCACTCACTTCCTTTAATAAATGCCTCCTTTCTGCATGTCTGTCAGTGGTTGGTGCAGACCTGGGTAATGTATTGGTTAGGACACACCATAGCAAAAATGTTTTGCAGCGGAAAATGAAAACACATTATTCTTACTGGACAGGTACAGTTAGTCCCTCCCTGTTTCCATTTCCTTTCTTCTGTTTGATGCCAAAAGAATACAACCCAAATACTTTAGCTGTGCTTGGTTGAGCTTGTCTGGCTTAATGGAACCAATAGAATAGTCCCAAACGCTCAAAGTATTTTACAGATATTAACTAGTTTTTAAACCCAGGTCTGGTTATTAATTATTTTTAAAGCATCCAGAGACATTATTAACATGTATACATCCAATATGTTAATCAGTGATATAGAGTAGTAAGAGACTATATAAGAGAAATATATGTATGTATTTGTATTTATTATGGATCCCCATTACTTCCTGCCAAGGCAGCAGATACTCTTCCTGATGTTTATTATGGATCCCCATTAGTTTCTGCCAAGACAGCAGCTACTCTTCCTGGGTTCCATCAAAAATAAAAAATAAACAATTTTAACAACAATACATTCACAACAGATTTCACAACACATTAATAAGTGTGTGCCCTCAGGCCCCTAATCTACAACACAAAATCCATGTGTACGTGTGTGTATAGTGCCTATGTTATCTAGTGTGTGTATGCATGTGTATGTTTCTATGTTCGTGTTGCTTCACAGTATGTGGGTGGAACTTCCCCCAGAAGACCAGGAAGTTACTCAGGAATCAGAAAACAAGGTGAAAAGAAGAAGGTGTCCCAACTATAACCAGTCATGACATGTTACTGTTCCACAAATCCATGTAAATGTTGTTGCTGCTGCTATTTTCCTCTTTTGATATTTGACACTTCCTGTGCTCTGTGGATAACCCCCACCACCTACAACAGGGTCAAAAGCAGTCAGCTTCGGACTCAGACACTGAGCAGAGATACTCTCCTGAACCACTGAAATTGTCTTGTGTACTCTAAGGCAGGGTTTCCCAAACTCGGTCCTGTTACTTGAATCAGCTGTGTAGTGCTACGGCAAAAGTGAAAACGTGCACCCAGGGGGGCCCCAGGACCGAGGTTGGGAAACCCTTCTTTAATGCACCGTAGCTTTAGTTACTAAACGTTGTTGTAGATGTCTGAGTCCATCTATACCAAGCCAGATATGACCAACAAGGTGTGACAGAGGTGAGATGGAAGAGAGGATTGTGGATATCTACATCAGTGCAGACACCCTGAGGGACAATCAGATCAGCACCATGACACATGTGCAGAAAGGCCAGCTACGGCTACAGTGCTAGCTGTGACACTAGAGATTCTGGGTTTGAGTCCAGGCTCTGTCTCAGCCGGTCGCGACCGGGAGACCCATGGGGCTGCGCACAATTGGCCCAGCGTCATCCGGGTGAGGGGAGGGTATGGCCGGCAGGGATATCCTTGTGCCGTTGCGCTCTAGCGACACCTGTGGTGGGCCAGGCGCAGTGCACGCTGACACAGTCGCCAGGTGTACGGTGTTTCCTCCGACACATTGGTGTGGCTGGCTTCCGGGTTAAGTGGGCGTTGTGTCAAGAAGCAGTTCGGCTTGGTTGGGTTGTAATTTTGGAGGAAGCACGTCTCTCAACCTTTGCCTCTCCCGACTCCGTACGGAAGTTGCAGCGATGAGACAAGACTAACTACCAATTTGATACCACGAAATTAGGGAGAAAAAGGGGTAAAAATATATATAAATAAAAAAGAAAAAAAGGCCAGCTACAACACCCTTACTGAATAGAGATACCAGCTAGTTCTGATGCAATATATTTTAGTGAGCAACAGCTTCTTTATTGTTGTTGAAGATAACGTCTCAAATAACTCAGAGACCAGATACAACAACCTGACTGAAGAGAGAGACCAGTTACAACAACCTGACTAAAGAGAGACCACCTACAGACCAGCTACAGCAACCTGACTAAAGAGAGAGCACCTACGGACCAGCTACAACAACCTGACTAAAGAGAGAGACCAGTTACAACAACCTGACTAAAGAGAGACCAGCTTCAGACCAGTTACAACAACCTGACTAAAGAGAGAGACCAGCTAGTTCAGTTATGATCTGTATTAGTGAACAACTTCTTCTTTATTGTTATTGATGGTAACAATGTCTCAAATAACTCCGCTGCAGAGAGAGACCAGCTAGAGATCAGATACAACAACCTGACTAAAAAAAGACCAGCTAGAGACCAGTTACAACACCCTGACTAAAGAAAGACGAGTTACAGACCAGTTATAACAACCTGACTAGAGAGAGACCAGCTACAGACCAGTTACAACAACCTGACTACAGAGAGAGACCAGCTACAGGCCAGTTACAACAATCTGACTAGAGAGAGACCAGCTACAGACCAGTTACAACAATCTGACTAGAGAGAGACCAGCAACAGAGGGAGAGAGATGGTACTACAACTTCACCAAGTCCAAAACCTGGACAGCAGACAGTACTGTATCAAGAGAGGAAAAGACCTGGGGCCTCATTTATCAACACTACATTAGACCTGAATTTAGAATGTTAGTCTGAATAGAAGAAGTTAGATTTATCAATAGGAGATAAAACCTTTGATCAATACCAAATTGTTCTCAGCCTCAGCGCTCTTGCACAACCTTGGCTAGTTGGATGTCCGAATGCCTCTAATTAACCTCACTAGGGTAGGGGGCACTATTTTCACCTCCGGATGAAAAGCGTGCCCAAAGTAAACTGCCTGCTACTCAGGCCCAGAAGCTAGGATATGCATAAAATGTGTAGATAGAAAACATTCTAAAGTTTCCAAAACTGTTAAAATATAGTCTGTGAGTATAACAGAACTGATATGGCAGGCGAAAACCTGAGAAAAATTCATCCTGGAAGTGGGATTTTTTTCTGTTTGTAGGTTTCTATTGAATGCCATTACAGTATCAATTGACTTGGGACTCAAATTGCACTTCCTATGGCTTCCACTAGATATCAACAGTCTTTAGAAATTGTTTCAGGCTTGTATTCTGAAAAATTTGGGAGTAAGACCACTTTGAATGAGTGGACACTGCAGTGTCCCAGAGGTTTTTCATGCACGCGACCGAGAGCACACCTTTCTTGTTTTCCGTTTATATTGAAGAAGCTATTGTCCGGTTGAAATGTTATTATTATTGATTATTATGACTAAAATCAACCTGAGGATTGATTATAAACATTGTTTAACATGTTTCTGATACTTTTCGGATTTTTCGTCTGTCTGTTGTGACTGACTGCCTTTGAGCCTGTGGATTACTGAACAAACGGAGGTTTTTGGATATAAAGAGGGACTTTATCAAACAAAACTAACATTTATTAAGTAAATGGGAGTCTTGTGAGTGCAACCATATGAGATCATCAAAGGTAAGTGATTAATTTTATCACTATTTCTGACTTGTGTAAATCCTCTACTTGGCTGGTAACTGTTTGTAATGATTTGTCTGCTGGGCGCTGTTCTCAGATAATCGCATGGTATGCTTTCGCCGTTAAGCCTTTTTGAAATATGACAAAGTGGCTGGATTAACAAGAAGTTAATCTTTAAACCGATATATAACACTTGTATACTGTATGTTTTATCAATTTGTATTATGAGTATATCTGTTTTTGAATTTGGCGCTCTGCAATTTCACTGGATGTTGGTCAGGTGAGATGCTACCGTCCCACGTACCCTAGAGAGGTTAAACCTGTTGGCGCTGGTATTAACCATGATATAATGACTGTTTTAACCCTGTAGGTACTGGTATTAACCATGATATCTGACTGTTGTTAACCCTGTAGGTACTGGTATTAACCATGATATCTGACTGTTTTTAACTCTGTGGGTACTGGTATTAACCATGATGTCTGATTGTTGTTAACCCTGTAGGTACTGGTATTAACCATGATATCTGACTGTTGTTAACCCTATAGGTACTGGTATGGCCCACAGCCTGATAATGGTGGTGTCAATCCAGTAAATGGTATGGAGGACTATGTTGAGATACGCACAGATCAGAGTCCTCTGAAGGCATGGAATGACATGTCATGTGCGGAGAATCTTCGCTGGATTTGTGAGAAAGTGCCTTAACATCACCATGACAACAGACTGTAACACATACAGCATCTCTCTCTCT
>NW_026601534.1:38520-46367 GCF_029448725.1 Salvelinus fontinalis
GACCCTAGTGTTGTAACACTAACAGACCCTGGTGTTGTAACACTACAGACCCTGGTGTTGTAACACTAACAGACCCCGGTGTTGTAACACTAACAGACCCCGGTGTTGTAACACTAACAGACCCTGGTGTTGTAACACTAACAGATCCTGGTGTTGTAACACTACACACCCCGGTGTTGTAACACTAACAGACCCTGGTGTTGTAACACTATCAAATCAAATCAAATTTTATTAGTCACATACACATGGTTAGCAGATGTTAATGCGAGTGTAGCGAAATGCTTGTGCTTCTAGTTCCGACAATGCAGTAATAACCAACAGTAATCTAACCTAACAATTCCACAACTACTACCTTACACACACACACAAGTGTAAAGGGATAAAGAATATGTACATAAAGATATATGAATGAGTGGTGGTACAGAACGGCATGGCAGATGCAGTAGATGGTATAGAGTACGGTATATACATATGAGATGAGTACTGTAGGGTATGTAAACATAGTGGCATAGTTTAAAGTGGCAAGTGGTACATGTATTACATAAAGATGGCAAGATGCAGTAGATGATGTAGAGTACAGTATATACATATGAGATGGGTAATGTAGGGTATGTAACATTGTATTAAGTGGCATTGTTTAAAGTGGCTAGTGGTACATTTTTACATAATTTCCATCAATTCCCATTTTTAAAGTGGCTGGAGTTGAGTCAGTATGTTGGCAGCGGCCGCTAAATGTTAGTGGTGGCTGTTTAACAGTCTGATGGCCTTGAGATAGAAGCTGTTTTTCAGTCTCTCGGTCCCTGCTTTGATGCACCTGTACTGACCTCGCCTTCTGGATGATAGCGGGGTGAACAGGCAGTGGCTTGGGTGGTTGTTGTCCTTGATGATCTTTATGGCCTTCCTGTGACATCGGGTGGTGTAGGTGTCCTGGAGGGCAGGTAGTTTGCCCCTGGTGATGCGTTCTGCAGACCTCACTACCCTCTGGAGAGCCTTACGGTTGTGGGCGGAGCAGTTGCCGTACCAGGCGGTGATACAGCCCGACGGGATGCTCTCGATTGTGCATCTGTAGAAGTTTGTGAGTGCTTTTGGTGACAAGCCGAATTTCTTCAGCCTCCTGAGGTTGAAGAGGCGCTGCTGCGCCTTCTTCACAACGCTGTCTGTGTGGGTGGACCAATTCAGTTTGTCCGTGATGTGTACACCGAGGAACTTAAAACTTTCCACCTTCTCCACTACTGACCCGTCGATGTGGATAGGGGGGTGCTCCCTCTGCTGTTTCCTGAAGTCCACAATCATCTCCTTTGTTTTGTTGACGTTGAGTGTGAGGTTATTTTCCTGACACCACACTCCGAGGGCCCTCACCTCCTCCCTGTAGGCCGTCTCGTCGTTGTTGGTAATCAAGCCTACCACTGTAGTGTCATCCGCAAACTTGATGATTGAGTTGGAGGCGTGCATGGCCACGCAGTCGTGGGTGAACAGGGAGTACAGGAGAGGGCTCAGAACGCACCCTTGTGGGGCCCCAGTGTTGAGGATCAGCGGGGTGGAGATGTTGTTACCTACCCTCACCACCTGGGGGCGGCCCGTCAGGAAGTCCAGGACCCAGTTGCACAGGGCGGGGTCGAGACCCAGGGTCTCGAGCTTGATGACGAGTTTGGAGGGAACTATGGTGTTAAATGCTGAGCTGTAATCGATGAACAGCATTCTCACATGGGTATTCCTCTTGTCCAGATTGGTTAGGGCAGTGTGCAGTGTGGTTGCGATTGCGTCGTCTGTGGACCTATTGGGTCGGTAAGCAAATTGGAGTGGGTCTAGGGTGTCCGGTAGGGTGGAGGTGATATGGTCCTTGACTAGTCTCTCAAAGCACTTCATGATGACGGAAGTGAGTGCTACGGGGCGGTAGTCGTTTAGCTCAGTTACCTTAGCTTTCTTGGGAACAGGAACAATGGTGGCCCTCTTGAAGCATGTGGGAACAGCAGACTGGGATAAGGATTGATTGAATATGTCCATAAACATACCAGCCAGCTGGTCTGCGCATGCTCTGAGGACGCGGCTGGGAATGCCGTCTGGGCCTGCAGCCTTGCGAGGGTTAACACGTTTAAATGTTTTACTCACCTCGGCTGCAGTGAAGGAGAGCCCGCAGGTTTTGGTAGGGGGCCGTGTCAGTGGCACTGTATTGTCCTCAAAGCGGGCAAAAAAGTTGTTTAGCCTGTCTGGGAGCAAGACATCCTGGTCCGCGACGGGGCTGGTTTTCTTTTTGTAATCCGTGATTGACTGTAGACCCTGCCACATACCTCTTGTGTCTGAGCTGTTGAATTGCGACTCGATTTTGTCTCTGTACTGAGACTTAGCCTGTTTGATTGCCTTGCGGAGAGAATAGCTACACTGTTTGTATTCGGTCATGCTTCCGGTCACCTTGCCCTGGTTAAAAGCAGTGGTTCGCGCTTTCAGTTTCACGCGAATGCTGCCGTCAATCCACGGTTTCTGGTTTGGGAATGTTTTTATCGTTGCTGTGGGTACGACATCGTCAATGCACTTCCTAATGAACTCGCTCACCGAATCAGCATATTCGTCAATATTGTTGTTGGACGCGATGCGGAACATATTCCAATCCGCGTGATCGAAGCAGTCTTGAATCGTGGATTCAGATTGGTCGGACCAGCGTTGAACAGACCTGAGCGCGGGAGCTTGTTGTTTGAGTTTCTGTTTGTAGGCTGGAATCAACAAAATGGAGTCGTGGTCAGCTTTTCCGAAAGGGGGGCGGGGGAGGGCCTTATAAGCGTCGCGGAAATTAGTATAACAATGGTTATACTAACAATGGTTATACGAATTTCCGCGATAGACCCCTAACAGACCCCGGTGTTGAAACACTAACAGACTCTGGTTTTGTAACACTACATACCCTGGTGTTGTAACACTACAGACCCTGGTGTTGTAACACTACACACCCCGATTTATCCATCTGAGCTATTGGAACCTCCGTCTGTCCCTCTCTAGTGTCTTGCTAAGTTTTCCTGACCTGTCCGCTTCCTGTGTGGGTTGGAATGCAGATCCGTTTCCTGAGAAAGAAAGAAAGAAAGAAAGAAAGAAAGATAGAAAGAAAGAAAGAAAGAAAGAAAGAAAGAAAGAAAGAAAGAAAGAATGAAAGCAAACCAGGACCAGGAGACCTCAAGGCTAGAGAAACATTTAGCTGAGTTCATCTTATCCACTTTCCCCCTCTTGCCATGAACTAGGGCACAATCAGACACTTATACCTGTTGAACATGCTTCAGTGAAGGGCTAGAATTCCTCTCATAGTCTCACAGCCCAAAGTATTTAGATTTCTGTTCTATCGTTGGAAAGCTGAACAGGCACAATTCAAGAGTGGAACCATTCATACCATTCTATACAATCTAGCTCTGTGTCTAAAGTGAGGTGAGTGGGGGCACCTGTTTTATTATTGACAGAAGTGGGGGCACATGTAGACTGCGGTCCAGTGGAGGCTGCTGAGGGGAGGGCGGCTCATAATAATGTTTGGAATGGTATTCATATCAACCGTATGGAAACCACGTCGTTGATGTGTTTGATACCATTCCATTGACTCCATTCCAGCCATTATTATCATCCCTCCTCCCCTCAGCAGCCTTCCAGCCTCCACTACTCCATCAGCCAGCTGCCTCCGTCACAAGCAACATGCAGCCTGCAGCCCCTCCCCTCTCCCCCTGACTCTCTGTCTCCAGTATTTCCTGCTGATGCTGCTGTGGCAACCGTATCCAAGGAAAACAGTAATTTCCTGGCCGTCTGCTGGAGGCGACCAATGCCAGCACAGCCGGTGTCCAGCGTCAGTGCTGTTTCATCCAGGGAGCACTCGTCATCACCAAGTCCCAGACTCTGGCCCCAGACACTACAGCCAATAAACTACAGGAGGAGACAACAGGGTGTGTTCACTAGGAACCAAACGGAGCCAAACAGTATGAAACAGAACCAAACGGGGAGGGACCCAGATAAATTAGTCCAATAGAAAATCTTGTTTTCTTTGCAAAATCTTTTTCCGTTTGGAGTAAACTATTTCCGTTGCAAAACGTTTTAGACTAATGTTTACGGATTCTTACGGATTCGTCGACATCCATTACGACATGCTGCTACAAAACATACTGAATGGGATGCTTCAGCAGAAAGCCCGACATGTACTGTAAGCCAAGGAGGGCAAGTGACTTCCAGGACAGTGATGCATAGACCTTTAACCCTATCAGTCCCACGCCAGAATCTGCATTTTTGAGGGCGTGTACAACCCTCATGTTTAGTGTTTCACCATTCCCTTTTCAGAGGAGACACTTTTATTCAAAGCGTCTTACCTGACAGTGAATGCATAGACTTTTAAGTGCATTTCATCCCTGCGGGAGTCAAACCCACAGCCCTGCAGGTACTGAGCCACACAGGACCTTACACTGTAATGTGTAACAGACCATGTAACCCACAACCCCTCAAAGCACCCTTTCAGCCCTTCACTGTACATTGTCTCATTCGGACGGGCCTCTATAAAACCGAGTTTGTCTCCTGCATGTGTAACTCTGTTCTGCTTTTGGTTCTGAGACTGAGACAGGGTGTTCTTTGTGAATCAGTTGACTTTGAAAACAAACAGTCAGTCCGTCTCCAGTCAGTCCGTCTCCAGAGACACAAACACACACACGACTGATCATCCATCACATCAACATTATAGTTTCAACCATGTTTTAAGGATATACATACAGTTTGTTTACAATATCATTGCTGACAAACAATGGAATAAAAAACATACATTTTGGGTTCTGATGTGTTACAACTGTTTAACTAAGTTAATGAGGCATTTATAAGTTATCATCTTTAATAATGGATTGGTAGACTTTATATCATAAAACAGCTGTGAGAAACAGTCCTATTGTGACTGATTATGTCACACCCCCACCCTCTTTTATGTGTGTGTGTATGTGTGTGTGTGTGTGTGTGTGTGTGTGTGTGTGTGTGTGTGTGTGTGTGTGTGTGTGTGTGTTGTTGTGTGTGCGCGCGTGTGGGGGTATGTGTGTGTATATGTGTGTGTGTGTGTTCTCCCATCAGTGTGTATCTCCTCAGGACCTGAGGATTCAGGGAGAACACTCTATAGGATGGTTGCTGTGAGCTTTGGGATTCTGTGTGTTGTTCAAGTCACTCTCAACATCTACCTGAGACTAGTCTGTGAGTGTATTCTTGTCTAATCATTACACTATATTAGACTTTCACAACAAGGTCCAAATTCAGATGTTATCTGTGTACAGTAGCTAAGTTCCTCCTCTGTTACAGACCAGTTACAACGAACTGACTGACTGAAGAGAGAGACCATCTTCAGGCAAAGGTTTGTTACTAAGTTTCTCAATGTGTTCACCTTTGCTCTTCAACAGAGCAGATACTTAATACTTTGATTCCAATTCCTACTTCCTCTCCACCGAGAAAAAAACCTGTGCTTCCACCATTTTTAAAGTAGTCAAAGTTTTTAACTGGGTGGGTTTTCCTATGAGTTGTAGCCTCAATGGCGCTACCCACATTGTCAAATATAAAGATGAGTCCTCTATCTATCTCTATGGGTCAAGGTCACGGTAATAGAAGGACGAAACTGAGCTTGTAGAAAACAGCCAGTAGGGGGAGACAAACACTTATAAAGGCAGGTATTCAGACACATGTAACAGGAGAGACTTAATTTAACTTAATTAGAAGTCAAATCAACAGCAATAGTATATATATGGGTTTGAGAGTATAACGATACTTGCTAACTTTCACAATGTGTTCACCTTTGCTCTTCAGCAGAGCAGCGTTGTCAGGAGGAATGGAGATACTTTGACTGCAGTTTCTACTTCCTTTCCTCTAAGAAGAAAACCTGGGGTTCCACCATCCTTCCACCATGTCAAAGTAGTCAAGGTTGTCAACTGGGTTGGGTTTTCTATGGATTGTAGCTATAATGGAACAGATATGAAGATGAATCCTCTATCTATCTCTATGGGTCAAGGTCACGGTAATAGAAGGAAGAAACTGAGCTTGCAGTAAACAGCCAGTAGGGGGAGACAAACACTGATAAAAGTAGGTATTATACCCAACATGAGGGACTTTTCTGACCAGCAACACATTGACAAGCAGATTATAGACAAAACCTCAAACTGACCCTTACATTGACCCCGACCTTCACCTAATTTTAACCAATTCACAAATTGAACAGATTATATCTGTTTTATGATTTAATAAAATGATGTTATTGATTTTTAAAATGAAGCCTTTTTCTTTATAAATGTCCTGTTGTACTTGTGGTGACCTTATATCCATGGATGAAAAGTGGCCTGTGTTTTCAGGACAGATACAGTACATAAGACCTACATAGAATGTGAATAATGACATGAAGGGTACATCTCAAATGGCACCATATTCCCTGTATAGTGCACTACTTTTGACCAGGGTCCATCACTATGTAGGAAATAGGGTTCCATTTGGGACAGAGTAAGATTAGGGAAGTTATTGCTGGAGCACCTATTGTATTGTAACTTCAGTTGATTTCAGCATGTGTTGCTGTGACAACACATTATTAGCCATACCACTGACTTCCTTTAATAACAGATTCCTGTAGGTGTGACTGTCTGTCAGTGGTTGGTGGTTATTAGCAGACCTGTGCTACTGTATTAGGGCACACCATGGCAACAGCAAATGAAAACACGTTTTTCTTATTGGACAGGTACAGTTAGTTCCTCCCTGTTTCAGTTAGCTTTCATCCGTTTCGTGCCTAATGAATATGACCCACATACTTTAGCTGTGCTTGATTGACGTTGCCTGGCTTAATGGAACCAATAGAATTGTCTCAAACTCTCAAATTATTTGACAGATTTCAAATAGTTTTTAAACCCAGGTCTGGTTATTAATTATTTTTAAAATCATACAGAGACATTATTAAGATGTATACATCCAATATGTTAATCAGTTATATATAGTAGTAAGAGATCATATAAGAGGGTGTGTCTGCTGTATGTATTTGTATTTATTATGGATCCCCATTAGTTCCTGCCAAGACAGCAGCTACTCTTCCTGGGGTCCAGCAAAATTATGGCAGTTATACCATTTTAACAACAGTACAATACATTCACAACAGATTTCACCACATATTAAGTGTGTGCCCTCAGGACCCTAATCTACTACAACATATCTACAACATAAAATACATGTGTACGTGTGTGTATAGTGCGTATGTTATCGTGTGTGTGTATGCATGTGTCTGTGCCTATGTTTGTATGTAGGTGTAACTTCCCCTAGTAGACCAGGAAGTTACTCAGGAATCAGAAAACAAGGTGAAAAGAAAAATAACGTGTCCCAAATATAACCAGCCAGGACATGTTACTGTATAACCAGCCAGGACATGTTACTGTATAACCAGCCAGGACATGTTACTGTATAACCAGCCAGGACATGTTACTGTATAACCAGCCAGGACATGTTACTGTATAACCAGCCAGGACATGTTACTGTATAATCAGCCAGGACATGTTACTGTATAACCAGCCAGGACATGTTACTGTATAACCAGCCAGGACATGTTACTGTATAACCAGCCAGGACATGTTACTGTATAACCAGCCAGGACATGTTACTGTATAACCAGCCAGGACATGTTACTGTATAACCAGCCAGGTCATGTTACTGTATAACCAGCCAGGTCATGTTACTGTATAACCAGCCAGGACATGTTACTGTATAACCAGCCAGGTCATGTTACTGTATAACCAGCCAGGACATGTTACTGTATAACCAGCCAGGACATGTTACTGTATAACCAGCCAGGACATGTTACTGTATAACCAGGCAGGACATGTTACTGTATAACCAGC
>NW_026601535.1:0-46342 GCF_029448725.1 Salvelinus fontinalis
GTGTTCTCAGACCTCTACTACCACATATCTACAATACATTAAGTGTGTTACCTCAGACCTCTACTACCACATATCTACAATACATTAAGTGTGTTACCTCAGACCACTACTACCACATATCTACAATACATTAAGTGTGTTACCTCAGACCACTACTCTACTACCACATATCTACAATACATTAAGTGTGTTACCTCAGACCTCTACTACCACATATCTACAATACATTAAGTGTGTTACCTCAGACCTCTACTCTACTACCACATATCTACAATACATTAAGTGTGTTACCTCAGACCACTACTCTACTACCACATATCTACAATACATTAAGTGTGTTACCTCAGACCTCTACTACCACATATCTACAATACATTAAGTGTGTTACCTCAGACCTCTACTACCACATATCTACAATACATTAAGTGTGTTACCTCAGACCTCTACTACCACATATCTACAATACATTAAGTGTGTTACCTCAGACCACTACTACCACATATCTACAATACATTAAGTGTGTTACCTCAGACCACTACTCTACTACCACATATCTACAATACATTAAGTGTGTTACCTCAGACCACTACTCTACTACCACATATCTACAATACATTAAGTGTGTTACCTCAGACCTCTACTACCACATATCTACAATACATTAAGTGTGTTACCTCAGACCACTACTACCACATATCTACAATACATTAAGTGTGTTACCTCAGACCACTACTCTACTACCACATATCTACAATACATTAAGTGTGTTACCTCAGACCACTACTCTACTACCACATATCTACAATACATTAAGTGTGTTACCTCAGACCACTACTCTACTACCACATATCTACAATACATTAAGTGTGTTACCTCAGACCTCTACTACCACATATCTACAATACATTAAGTGTGTTACCTCAGACCTCTACTACCACATATCTACAATACATTAAGTGTGTTACCTCAGACCTCTACTACCACATATCTACAATACATTAAGTGTGTTACCTCAGACCTCTACTACCACATATCTACAATACATTAAGTGTGTTACCTCAGACCTCTACTACCACATATCTACAATACATTAAGTGTGTTACCTCAGACCTCTACTACCACATATCTACAATACATTAAGTGTGTTACCTCAGACCACTACTACCACATATCTACAATACATTAAGTGTGTTACCTCAGACCACTACTACCACATATCTACAATACATTAAGTGTGTTACCTCAGACCACTACTACCACATATCTACAATACATTAAGTGTGTTACCTCAGACCACTACTCTACTACCACATATCTACAATACATTAAGTGTGTTACCTCAGACCACTACTCTACTACCACATATCTACAATACATTAAGTGTGTTACCTCAGACCACTACTACCACATATCTACAATACATTAAGTGTGTTACCTCAGACCACTACTACCACATATCTACAATACATTAAGTGTGTTACCTCAGACCACTACTACCACATATCTACAATACATTAAGTGTGTTACCTCAGACCTCTACTACCACATATCTACAATACATTAAGTGTGTTACCTCAGACCTCTACTACCACATATCTACAATACATTAAGTGTGTTACCTCAGACCACTACTACCACATATCTACAATACATTAAGTGTGTTACCTCAGACCTCTACTACCACATATCTACAATACATTAAGTGTGTTACCTCAGACCTCTACTACCACATATCTACAATACATTAAGTGTGTTACCTCAGACCACTACTACCACATATCTACAATACATTAAGTGTGTTACCTCAGACCACTACTCTACTACCACATATCTACAATACATTAAGTGTGTTACCTCAGACCTCTACTACCACATATCTACAATACATTAAGTGTGTTACCTCAGACCTCTACTCTACTACCACATATCTACAATACATTAAGTGTGTTCCCTCAGACCACTACTCTACTACCACATATCTACAATACATTAAGTGTGTTACCTCAGACCACTACTCTACTACCACATATCTACAATACATTAAGTGTGTTACCTCAGACCACTACTACCACATATCTACAATACATTAAGTGTGTTACCTCAGACCACTACTCTACTACCACATATCTACAATACATTAAGTGTGTTACCTCAGACCACTACTCTACTACCACATATCTACAATACATTAAGTGTGTTACCTCAGACCTCTACTACCACATATCTACAATACATTAAGTGTGTTACCTCAGACCACTACTACCACATATCTACAATACATTAAGTGTGTTACCTCAGACCTCTACTACCACATATCTACAATACATTAAGTGTGTTACCTCAGACCACTACTACCACATATCTACAATACATTAAGTGTGTTACCTCAGACCACTACTACCACATATCTACAATACATTAAGTGTGTTACCTCAGACCACTACTCTACTACCACATATCTACAATACATTAAGTGTGTTACCTCAGACCACTACTACCACATATCTACAATACATTAAGTGTGTTACCTCAGACCACTACTCTACTACCACATATCTACAATACATTAAGTGTATTACCTCAGACCACAACTCTGCTAACACATATCTACAATACATTAAGTGTGTTACCTCAGACCACTACTCTACTACCACATATCTACAATACATTAAGTGTGTTACCTCAGACCTCTACTACCACATATCTACAATACATTAAGTGTGTTCCCTCAGACCACTACTCTACTACCACATATCTACAATACATTAAGTGTGTTACCTCAGACCTCTACTACCACATATCTACAATACATTAAGTGTGTTACCTCAGACCACTACTCTACTACCACATATCTACAATACATTAAGTGTGTTACCTCAGACCACTACTCTACTACCACATATCTACAATACATTAAGTGTGTTACCTCAGACCTCTACTACCACATATCTACAATACATTAAGTGTGTTACCTCAGACCACTACTACCACATATCTACAATACATTAAGTGTGTTACCTCAGACCACTACTACCACATATCTACAATACATTAAGTGTGTTACCTCAGACCACTACTACCACATATCTACAATACATTAAGTGTGTTACCTCAGACCTCTACTACCACATATCTACAATACATTAAGTGTGTTACCTCAGACCACTACTACCACACATCTACAATACATTAAGTGTGTTCCCTCAGACCACTACTACCACATATCTACAATACATTAAGTGTGTTCCCTCAGACCACTACTACCACATATCTACAATACATTAAGTGTGTTACCTCAGACCACTACTCTACTACCACATATCTACAATACATTAAGTGTGTTACCTCAGACCACTACTCTACTACCACATATCTACAATACATTAAGTGTGTTACCTCAGACCACTACTACCACATATCTACAATACATTAAGTGTGTTACCTCAGACCTCTACTACCACATATCTACAATACATTAAGTGTGTTACCTCAGACCACTACTACCACATATCTACAATACATTAAGTGTGTTACCTCAGACCTCTACTACCACATATCTACAATACATTAAGTGTGTTACCTCAGACCACTACTCTACTACCACATATCTACAATACATTAAGTGTGTTACCTCAGACCTCTACTACCACATATCTACAATACATTAAGTGTGTTACCTCAGACCACTACTACCACATATCTACAATACATTAAGTGTGTTACCTCAGACCACTACTCTACTACCACATATCTACAATACATTAAGTGTGTTACCTCAGACCTCTACTACCACATATCTACAATACATTAAGTGTGTTACCTCAGACCACTACTACCACATATCTACAATACATTAAGTGTGTTACCTCAGACCACTACTACCACATATCTACAATACATTAAGTGTGTTACCTCAGACCTCTACTACCACATATCTACAATACATTAAGTGTGTTACCTCAGACCACTACTACCACATATCTACAATACATTAAGTGTGTTACCTCAGACCTCTACTACCACATATCTACAATACATTAAGTGTGTTACCTCAGACCTCTACTACCACATATCTACAATACATTAAGTGTGTTACCTCAGACCACTACTACCACATATCTACAATACATTAAGTGTGTTACCTCAGACCTCTACTACCACATATCTACAATACATTAAGTGTGTTACCTCAGACCTCTACTACCACATATCTACAATACATTAAGTGTGTTACCTCAGACCTCTACTACCACATATCTACAATACATTAAGTGTGTTACCTCAGACCACTACTACCACATATCTACAATACATTAAGTGTGTTACCTCAGACCTCTACTACCACATATCTACAATACATTAAGTGTGTTCCCTCAGACCACTACTCTACTACCACATATCTACAATACATTAAGTGTGTTACCTCAGACCACTACTCTACTACCACATATCTACAATACATTAAGTGTGTTACCTCAGACCACTACTACCACATATCTACAATACATTAAGTGTGTTACCTCAGACCTCTACTACCACATATCTACAATACATTAAGTGTGTTACCTCAGACCACTACTACCACATATCTACAATACATTAAGTGTGTTACCTCAGACCTCTACTACCACATATCTACAATACATTAAGTGTGTTACCTCAGACCTCTACTCTACTACCACATATCTACAATACATTAAGTGTGTTACCTCAGACCACTACTAACACATATCTACAATACATTAAGTGTGTTACCTCAGACCTCTACTACCACATATCTACAATACATTAAGTGTGTTACCTCAGACCACTACTCTACTACCACATATCTACAATACATTAAGTGTGTTACCTCAGACCTCTACTACCACATATCTACAATACATTAAGTGTGTTACCTCAGACCTCTACTACCACATATCTACAATACATTAAGTGTGTTACCTCAGACCTCTACTACCACATATCTACAATACATTAAGTGTGTTCCCTCAGACCACTAATACCACATATCTACAATACATTAAGTGTGTTACCTCAGACCTCTACTACCACATATCTACAATACATTAAGTGTGTTACCTCAGACCACTACTCTACTACCACATATCTACAATACATTAAGTGTGTTACCTCAGACCTCTACTAACACATATCTACAATACATTAAGTGTGTTACCTCAGACCTCTACTACCACATATCTACAATACATTAAGTGTGTTACCTCAGACCTCTACTACCACATATCTACAATACATTAAGTGTGTTACCTCAGACCTCTACTACCACATATCTACAATACATTAAGTGTGTTACCTCAGACCACTACTACCACATATCTACAATACATTAAGTGTGTTACCTCAGACCTCTACTACCACATATCTACAATACATTAAGTGTGTTACCTCAGACCTCTACTACCACATATCTACAATACATTAAGTGTGTTACCTCAGACCTCTACTACCACATATCTACAATACATTAAGTGTGTTACCTCAGACCTCTACTACCACATATCTACAATACATTAAGTGTGTTACCTCAGACCTCTACTACCACATATCTACAATACATTAAGTGTGTTACCTCAGACCTCTACTACCACATATCTACAATACATTAAGTGTGTTCCCTCAGACCACTACTACCACATATCTACAATACATTAAGTGTGTTACCTCAGACCTCTACTACCACATATCTACAATACATTAAGTGTGTTACCTCAGACCACTACTACCACATATCTACAATACATTAAGTGTGTTACCTCAGACCACTACTACCACATATCTACAATACATTAAGTGTGTTACCTCAGACCTCTACTACCACATATCTACAATACATTAAGTGTGTTACCTCAGACCACTACTACCACATATCTACAATACATTAAGTGTGTTACCTCAGACCTCTACTACCACATATCTACAATACATTAAGTGTGTTACCTCAGACCTCTACTACCACATATCTACAATACATTAAGTGTGTTACCTCAGACCTCTACTACCACATATCTACAATACATTAAGTGTGTTACCTCAGACCTCTACTACCACATATCTACAATACATTAAGTGTGTTACCTCAGACCACTACTACCACATATCTACAATACATTAAGTGTGTTCCCTCAGACCACTACTCTACTACCACATATCTACAATACATTAAGTGTGTTACCTCAGACCTCTACTCTACTACCACATATCTACAATACATTAAGTGTGTTACCTCAGACCTCTACTCTACTACCACATATCTACAATACATTAAGTGTGTTACCTCAGACCTCTACTACCACATATCTACAATACATTAAGTGTGTTACCTCAGACCACTACTCCACTACCACATATCTACAATACATTAAGTGTGTTACCTCAGACCTCTACTACGACATATCTACAATACATTAAGTGTGTTACCTCAGACCACTACTCTACTACCACATATCTACAATACATTAAGTGTGTTACCTCAGACCTCTACTACCACATATCTACAATACATTAAGTGTGTTACCTCAGACCTCTACTACCACATATCTACAATACATTAAGTGTGTTACCTCAGACCTCTACTACCACATATCTACAATACATTAAGTGTGTTACCTCAGACCTCTACTACCACATATCTACAATACATTAAGTGTGTTCCCTCAGACCTCTACTACCACATATCTACAATACATTAAGTGTGTTACCTCAGACCTCTACTACCACATATCTACAATACATTAAGTGTGTTACCTCAGACCACTACTCTACTACCACATATCTACAATACATTAAGTGTGTTACCTCAGACCACTACTACCACATATCTACAATACATTAAGTGTGTTACCTCAGACCTCTACTACCACATATCTACAATACATTAAGTGTGTTACCTCAGATCTCTACTACCACATATCTACAATACATTAAGTGTGTTACCTCAGACCTCTACTACCACATATCTACAATACATTAAGTGTGTTACCTCAGACCACTACTCTACTACCACATATCTACAATACATTAAGTGTGTTACCTCAGACCTCTACTACCACATATCTACAATACATTAAGTGTGTTACCTCAGACCACTACTACCACATATCTACAATACATTAAGTGTGTTACCTCAGACCACTACTACCACATATCTACAATACATTAAGTGTGTTACCTCAGACCACTACTACCACATATCTACAATACATTAAGTGTGTTACCTCAGACCTCTACTACCACATATCTACAATACATTAAGTGTGTTACCTCAGACCTCTACTACCACATATCTACAATACATTAAGTGTGTTACCTCAGACCTCTACTACCACATATCTACAATACATTAAGTGTGTTACCTCAGACCACTACTACCACATATCTACAATACATTAAGTGTGTTACCTCAGACCACTACTACCACATATCTACAATACATTAAGTGTGTTACCTCAGACCACTACTACCACATATCTACAATACATTAAGTGTGTTACCTCAGACCTCTACTACCACATATCTACAATACATTAAGTGTGTTACCTCAGACCACTACTACCACATATCTCCAATACATTAAGTGTGTTCCCTCAGACCACTACTACCACATATCTACAATACATTAAGTGTGTTACCTCAGACCTCTACTACCACATATCTACAATACATTAAGTGTGTTACCTCAGACCACTACTACCACATATCTACAATACATTAAGTGTGTTACCTCAGACCACTACTCTACTACCACATATCTACAATACATTAAGTGTGTTACCTCAGACCTCTACTACCACATATCTCCAATACATTAAGTGTGTTACCTCAGACCACTACTACCACATATCTACAATACATTAAGTGTGTTACCTCAGACCTCTACTACCACATATCTACAATACATTAAGTGTATTACCTCAGACCACTACACTACTACCACATATCTACAATACATTAAGTGTGTTACCTCAGACCTCTACTACCACATATCTACAATACATTAAGTGTGTTACCTCAGACCACTACTCTACTACCACATATCTACAATACATTAAGTGTGTTACCTCAGACCACTACTCTACTACCACATATCTACAATACATTAAGTGTGTTACCTCAGACCTCTACTACCACATATCTACAATACATTAAGTGTGTTACCTCAGACCACTACTCTACTACCACATATCTACAATACATTAAGTGTGTTACCTCAGACCACTACTACCACATATCTACAATACATTAAGTGTGTTACCTCAGACCACTACTACCACATATCTACAATACATTAAGTGTGTTACCTCAGACCTCTACTACCACATATCTACAATACATTAAGTGTGTTACCTCAGACCTCTACTACCACATATCTACAATACATTAAGTGTGTTACCTCAGACCACTACTCTACTACCACATATCTACAATACATTAAGTGTGTTACCTCAGACCTCTACTACCACATATCTACAATACATTAAGTGTGTTACCTCAGACCTCTACTACCACATATCTACAATACATTAAGTGTGTTACCTCAGACTACTACTACCACATATCTACAATACATTAAGTGTGTTACCTCAGACCTCTACTACCACATATCTACAATACATTAAGTGTGTTACCTCAGACCACTACTCTACTACCACATATCTACAATACATTAAGTGTGTTACCTCAGACCTCTACTACCACATATCTACAATACATTAAGTGTGTTACCTCAGACCTCTACTACCACATATCTACAATACATTAAGTGTGTTACCTCAGACCACTACTCTACTACCACATATCTACAATACATTAAGTGTGTTACCTCAGACCACTAATCTACTACCACATATCTACAATACATTAAGTGTGTTACCTCAGACCACTACTACCACATATCTACAATACATTAAGTGTGTTACCTCAGACCACTACTACCACATATCTACAATACATTAAGTGTGTTACCTCAGACCTCTACTACCACATATCTACAATACATTAAGTGTGTTACCTCAGACCTCTACTACCACATATCTACAATACATTAAGTGTGTTACCTCAGACCTCTACTACCACATATCTACAATACATTAAGTGTGTTACCTCAGACCTCTACTACCACATATCTACAATACATTAAGTGTGTTACCTCAGACCTCTACTACCACATATCTACAATACATTAAGTGTGTTACCTCAGACCACTACTCTACTACCACATATCTACAATACATTAAGTGTGTTACCTCAGACCACTACTCTACTACCACATATCTACAATACATTAAGTGTGTTACCTCAGACCTCTACTACCACATATCTACAATACATTAAGTGTGTTACCTCAGACCACTACTACCACATATCTACAATACATTAAGTGTGTTACCTCAGACCTCTACTACCACATATCTACAATACATTAAGTGTGTTACCTCAGACCTCTACTACCACATATCTACAATACATTAAGTGTGTTACCTCAGACCACTACTACCACATATCTACAATACATTAAGTGTGTTACCTCAGACCACTACTCTACTACCACATATCTACAATACATTAAGTGTGTTACCTCAGACCTCTACTACCACATATCTACAATACATTAAGTGTGTTACCTCAGACCTCTACTACCACATATCTACAATACATTAAGTGTGTTACCTCAGACCACTACTCTACTACCACATATCTACAATACATTAAGTGTGTTACCTCAGACCTCTACTACCACATATCTACAATACATTAAGTGTGTTACCTCAGACCACTACTCTACTACCACATATCTACAATACATTAAGTGTGTTACCTCAGACCACTACTACCACATATCTACAATACATTAAGTGTGTTACCTCAGACCTCTACTACCACATATCTACAATACATTAAGTGTGTTACCTCAGACCTCTACTACCACATATCTACAATACATTAAGTGTGTTACCTCAGACCTCTACTCTACTACCACATATCTACAATACATTAAGTGTGTTACCTCAGACCACTACTACCACATATCTACAATACATTAAGTGTGTTCCCTCAGACCACTACTACCACATATCTACAATACATTAAGTGTGTTACCTCAGACCACTACTCTACTACCACATATCTACAATACATTAAGTGTGTTACCTCAGACCCCTACTCTACTACCACATATCTACAATACATTAAGTGTGTTACCTCAGACCTCTACTACCACATATCTACAATACATTAAGTGTGTTACCTCAGACCACTACTACCACATATCTACAATACATTAAGTGTGTTACCTCAGACCACTACTACCACATATCTACAATACATTAAGTGTGTTACCTCAGACCTCTACTACCACATATCTACAATACATTAAGTGTGTTACCTCAGACCTCTACTACCACATATCTACAATACATTAAGTGTGTTACCTCAGACCACTACTACCACATATCTACAATACATTAAGTGTGTTACCTCAGACCTCTACTACCACATATCTACAATACATTAAGTGTGTTACCTCAGACCACTACTACCACATATCTACAATACATTAAGTGTGTTACCTCAGACCTCTACTACCACATATCTACAATACATTAAGTGTGTTACCTCAGACCTCTACTACCACATATCTACAATACATTAAGTGTGTTACCTCAGACCTCTACTACCACATATCTACAATACATTAAGTGTGTTACCTCAGACCACTACTACCACATATCTACAATACATTAAGTGTGTTACCTCAGACCTCTACTACCACATATCTACAATACATTAAGTGTGTTACCTCAGACCACTACTACCACATATCTACAATACATTAAGTGTGTTACCTCAGACCACTACTACCACATATCTACAATACATTAAGTGTGTTACCTCAGACCACTACTCTACTACCACATATCTACAATACATTAAGTGTGTTACCTCAGACCTCTACTACCACATATCTACAATACATTAAGTGTGTTACCTCAGACCTCTACTACCACATATCTACAATACATTAAGTGTGTTACCTCAGACCTCTACTACCACATATCTACAATACATTAAGTGTGTTACCTCAGACCTCTACTACCACATATCTACAATACATTAAGTGTGTTCCCTCAGACCACTACTACCACATATCTACAATACATTAAGTGTGTTACCTCAGACCTCTACTACCACATATCTACAATACATTAAGTGTGTTACCTCAGACCTCTACTACCACATATCTACAATACATTAAGTGTGTTACCTCAGACCACTACTCTACTACCACATATCTACAATACATTAAGTGTGTTACCTCAGACCACTACTCTACTACCACATATCTACAATACATTAAGTGTGTTACCTCAGACCACTACTACCACATATCTACAATACATTAAGTGTGTTACCTCAGACCACTACTACCACATATCTACAATACATTAAGTGTGTTACCTCAGACCACTACTCTACTACCACATATCTACAATACATTAAGTGTGTTACCTCAGACCTCTACTACCACATATCTACAATACATTAAGTGTGTTACCTCAGACCTCTACTACCACATATCTACAATACATTAAGTGTGTTACCTCAGACCACTACTACCACATATCTACAATACATTAAGTGTGTTACCTCAGACCTCTACTACCACATATCTACAATACATTAAGTGTGTTACCTCAGACCACTACTCTACTACCACATATCTACAATACATTAAGTGTGTTACCTCAGACCTCTACTACCACATATCTACAATACATTAAGTGTGTTACCTCAGACCTCTACTACCACATATCTACAATACATTAAGTGTGTTACCTCAGACCACTACTACCACATATCTACAATACATTAAGTGTGTTACCTCAGACCTCTACTACCACATATCTACAATACATTAAGTGTGTTACCTCAGACCACTACTACCACATATCTACAATACATTAAGTGTGTTACCTCAGACCACTACTACCACATATCTACAATACATTAAGTGTGTTACCTCAGACCACTACTCTACTACCACATATCTACAATACATTAAGTGTGTTACCTCAGACCTCTACTACCACATATCTACAATACATTAAGTGTGTTACCTCAGACCTCTACTACCACATATCTACAATACATTAAGTGTGTTACCTCAGACCACTACTACCACATATCTACAATACATTAAGTGTGTTACCTCAGACCTCTACTACCACATATCTACAATACAACATCCATGTGTACGTGTGTCTCGTGTCTGTGTTTGTGTTGCTTCAAAGACAGAACAGAACAGAGCAGACAGAGATGACAGAAAAAGAGAGCAGACAGAGAGAGCAGAGGGAACAGAGCAGACAGACTAGAGCAGACAGACTAGAGCAGACAGACTAGAGCAGACAGACTAGAGCAGACAGACTAGAGCAGAGGGACTAGAGCAGACAGACTAGAGCAGACAGACTAGAGCAGACAGACTAGAGCAGACAGACTAGAGCAGAGGGACTAGAGCAGACAGACTAGAGCAGACAGACTAGAGCAGACAGACTAGAGCAGACAGACTAGAGCAGAGGGACTAGAGCAGACAGACTAGAGCAGACAGACTAGAGCAGACAGACTAGAGCAGACAGACTAGAGCAGAGGGACTAGAGCAGACAGACTAGAGCAGACAGACTAGAGCAGACAGACTAGAGCAGACAGAGAAAGCAGACGGACTAGAGCAGACAGACTAGAGCAGACAGACTAGAGCAGACAGACTAGAGCAGAGGGACTAGAGCAGACAGACTAAAGCAGACAGACTAAAGCAGACAGACTAGAGCAGACAGACTAGAGCAGAGGGACTAGAGCAGACAGACTAAAGCAGACAGACCATAGAAGACAGAGGGAACAGAGCAGACAGAGGAAGCAGATGGACTAGAGCAGACAGACTAGAGCAGACAGACTAGAGCAGACGGACTAAAGCAGACAGACTAAAGCAGACAGACTAGAGCAGACAGACTAAAGCAGACAGACTAGAGCAGACAGACTAAAGCAGACAGACTAGAGCAGACAGAGAAAGCAGACGGACTATAGCAGACAGACTAAAGCAGACAGACCATAGAAGACAGAGGGAACAGAGCAGACAGAGGAAGCAGATGGACTAGAGCAGACAGACTAGAGCAGACGGACTAGAGCAGACGGACTAGAGCAGACGGACTAGAGCAGACGGACTAGAGCAGACGGACTAGAGCAGACGGACTAGAGCAGACGGACTAGAGCAGACGGACTAGAGCAGACGGACTAGAGCAGACGGACTAGAGCAGACAGACCATAGAAGACATAGGGAACAGAGCAGACAGAGAAAGCAGATGGACTAGAGCAGACAGACTAGAGCAGACAGACTAGAGCAGACAGACTAGAGTAGACAGACTAGAGCAGAGGGACTAGAGCAGACGGACTAGAGCAGACAGACTAGAGCAGACAGACTAGAGTAGACAGACTAGAGCAGACAGACTAGAGCAGACGGAACAGAGAGCTCAAATGAAGGTGAGCATGAGTTTGCTTTTTGTCTATGTGTCCCTATAAAAAGAAGGTTGAGTGTGTGTGTGTGTGTGTGTGTGTGTGTGTGTGTGTGTGTGTGTGTGTGTGTGTGTGTGTGTGTGTGTGTGTGTGTGTGTGTGTGTGTGTGTGTGAGAAAGAGAGAGTGTGTGTGTGTGTGTGTGTGTGTGTGTGTGTGTGAATACTAAAGCAGCCTAAATGGGATAAATGACAAGAGTATATTAGAGATCAGAACAAATAACAACCTTGAGAGAGAGACGGACAGACAGAGGGAGGGAGAGAGGAGGAGAGAAGGGGAGAGAGACGGACAGACAGAGGGAGGGAGAGAGGAGGAGAGAAGGGGAGAGAGACGGACAGACAGAGGGAGGGAGAGAGGAGGAGAGAAGGGGAGAGAGACGAACAGACAGAGGGAGGGAGAGAGGAGGAGAGAAGGGGAGAGAGACGGACAGACAGAGGGAGGGAGAGAGGAGGAGAGAAGGGGATAGAGACGGACAGACAGAGGGAGGGAGAGAGGAGGAGAGAAGGGGAGAGAGACGGACAGACAGAGGGAGGGAGAGAGGAGGAGAGAAGGGGAGAGAGACGGACAGACAGAGGGAGGGAGAGAGGAGGAGAGAACGGGAGAGAGACGGACAGACAGAGGGAGGGAGAGAGGAGGAGAGAAGGGGAGAGAGACGGACAGACAGAGGGAGGGAGAGAGGAGGAGAGAACGGGAGAGAGACGGACAGACAGAGGGAGGGAGAGAGGAGGAGAGAACGGGAGAGAGACGGACAGACAGAGGGAGGGAGAGAGGAGGAGAGAACGGGAGAGAGACGGACAGACAGAGGGAGGGAGAGAGGAGGAGAGAAGGGGAGAGAGACGGACAGACAGAGGGAGGGAGAGAGGAGGAGAGAACGGGAGAGAGACGGACAGACAGAGGGAGGGAGAGAGGAGGAGAGAACGGGAGAGAGACGGACAGACAGAGGGAGGGAGAGAGGAGGAGAGAAGGGGAGAGAGACGGACAGACAGAGGGAGGGAGAGAGGAGGAGAGAACGGGAGAGAGACGGACAGATAGAGGGAGGGAGAGAGGAGGAGAGAACGGGAGAGAGATGGACAGACAGAGGGAGGGAGAGAGGAGGAGAGAAGGGGAGAGAGACAGAGACAGACAGAGGGAGGGAGAGAGGAGGAGAGAACGGGAGAGAGATGGACAGATAGAGGGAGAGAGAGGAGGAGAGAACGGGAGAGAGATGGACAGATAGAGGGAGGGAGAGAGGAGGAGAGAACGGGAGAGAGACGGACAGACAGAGGGAGGGAGAGAGGAGGTGAGAACGGGAGAGAGACGGACAGATAGAGGGAGGGAGAGAGGAGGAGAGAAGGGGAGAGAGACGGACAGACAGAGGGAGAGAGAGACGGACAGACAGAGGGAGAGAGAGACGGACAGACAGAGGGAGGGAGAGAGGAGGAGAGAACGGGAGAGAGACGGACAGACAGAGGGAGGGAGAGAGGGGAAGAGAACAGGAGAGAGATGGACAGATAGAGGGAGAGAGACGGACAGACAGAGGGAGGGAGAGAGGAGGAGAGAACGGGAGAGAGACGGACAGAGAGGAAGGGAGAGAGGGGAAGAGAACAGGAGAGAGATGGACAGATAGAGGGAGGGAGAGAGGGGGAGAGAAGGGGAGAGAGACAGACAGACAGAGGGAGGGAGAGAGGAGGAGAGAACGGGAGAGAGATGGACAGATAGAGGGAGGGAGAGAGGAGGAGAGAAGGGGAGAGAGACGGACAGACAGAGGGAGGGAGAGAGGAGGAGAGAAGGGGAGAGAGACGGACAGACAGAGGGAGGGAGAGAGGGGGAGAGAACAGGAGAGAGATGGACAGATAGAGGGAGGGAGAGAGGGGGAGAGAACAGGAGAGAGATGGACAGATAGAGGGAGGGAGAGAGGGGGAGAGAACGGGAGAGAGACAGACAGACAGAGGGAGGGAGAGAGGGGAAGAGAACAGGAGAGAGATGGACAGATAGAGGGAGGGAGAGAGGAAGAGAGAAGGGGAGAGAGACGGACAGATAGAGGGAGGGAGAGAGGGGAAGGGAACAGGAGAGAGATGGACAGATAGAACAGGATAGAGAGAGAGACAGAGAGAGACAGAGAGACAGAGAGAGAGAGAGACAGAGAGACAGAGAGACAGATAGAGAGAGAGAGACAGAGAGAGAGACAGACAGAGAGAGAGACAGAGAGAGAGACAGACAGAGAGGGAGACAGACAGAGAGGGAGACAGACAGAGAGGGAGACAGACAGAGAGATAGAGACAGAGAGAGAGAGAGAGACAGGTCCCACCATTTATTTATATATAAATATATATATATTTTGTATATATATACATATATTTTTGATTTTTATTTTTCGATATGTATACTTTGACAATGTAAGTAATAACGAACTTGCCATGTCAATAAAGTCAATTGAATTGAATTGAGAGAGAGAGAGAGACAGAGAGACAGAGACAGAGAGAGACAGAGAGAGACAGAGAGAGAGAGAGAGAGAGAGAGAGAGAGACAGAGACAGAGAGAGAGAGAGAGACAGAGAGAGAGAGAGACAGAGAGACAGAGAGAGAGAGAGAGAGAGAGAGAGAGAGACAGAGACAGAGAGAGACAGAGAGAGAGACAGAGAGAGAGAGACAGAGAGACAGAGAGAGAGACAGAGAGATAGAGAGAGAGAGACAGAGAGATAGAGAGAGAGACAGACAGAGAGAGAGAGACGGACAGAGACAGAGAGACAGACAGAGAGAGAGAGACGGACAGAGACAGAGAGAGAGACAGAGAGACAGACAGAGAGAGAGAGACAGACAGAGAGAGAGAGACGGACAGAGAGAGAGAGACGGACAGAGACAGAGAGACAGACAGAGAGAGAGAGACGGACAGAGACAGAGACAGAGAGACAGACAGAGAGAGAGGTTGTTACCGATGTTCATTTCAGCAGGTAGTCAGGGGGAGTCTGCTTCATCAAATAGGGGCAGCAGGTAGTCAGGGGGGAGTCTGCTTTATCAAATAGGGGCAGCAGGTAGTCAGGGGGAGT
This sequence comes from Salvelinus fontinalis, assembly GCF_029448725.1. NCBI lineage: Eukaryota > Metazoa > Chordata > Actinopteri > Salmoniformes > Salmonidae > Salvelinus > Salvelinus fontinalis. The sequence goes on from NW_026601535.1 coordinate 16,605, forward strand.
CTGCTTCATCAAATAGGGGCAGCAGGTAGTCAGGGGGAGTCTGCTTTATCAAATAGGGGCAGCAGGTAGTCAGGGGGAGTCTGCTTTATCAAATAGGGGCAGCAGGTAGTCAGGGGGAGTCTGCTTTATCAAATAGGGGCAGCAGGTAGTCAGGGGGAGTCTGCTTTATCAAATAGGGGCAGCAGGTAGTCAGGGGGAGTCTGCTTTATCAAATAGGGGCAGCAGGTAGTCAGGGGGAGTCTGCTTTATCAAATAGGGGCAACAGGTAGTCAGGGGGAGTCTGCTTTATCAAATAGGGGCAACAGGTAGTCAGGGGGAGTCTGCTTTATCAAATAGGGGCAACAGGTAGTCAGGGGGAGTCTGCTTTATCAAATAGGGGCAACAGGTAGTCAGGGGGAGTCTGCTTTATCAAATAGGGGCAACAGGTAGTCAGGGGGAGTCTGCTTTATCAAATAGGGGCAACAGGTAGTCAGGGGGAGTCTGCTTTATCAAATAGGGGCAGCAGGTAGTCAGGGGGAGTCTGCTTTATCAAATAGGGGCAACAGGTAGTCAGGGGGAGTCTGCTTTATCAAATAGGGGCAACAGGTAGTCAGGGGGAGTCTGCTTTATCAAATAGGGGCAGCAGGTAGTCAGGGGGAGTCTGCTTTATCAAATAGGGGCAGCAGGTAGTCAGGGGGAGTCTGCTTTATCAAATAGGGGCAACAGGTAGTCAGGGGGAGTCTGCTTTATCAAATAGGGGCAACAGGTAGTCAGGGGGAGTCTGCTTTATCAAATAGGGGCAGCAGGTAGTCAGGGGGGAGTCTGCTTTATCAAATAGGGGCAGCAGGTAGTCAGGGGGAGTCTGCTTTATCAAATAGGGGCAACAGGTAGTCAGGGGGAGTCTGCTTTATCAAATAGGGGCAACAGGTAGTCAGGGGGAGTCTGCTTTATCAAATAGGGGCAGCAGGTAGTCAGGGGGAGTCTGCTTTATCAAATAGGGGCAGCAGGTAGTCAGGGGGGAGTCTGCTTTATCAAATAGGGGCAGCAGGTAGTCAGGGGGGAGTCTGCTTTATCAAATAGGGGCAGCAGGTAGTCAGGGGGAGTCTGCTTTATCAAATAGGGGCAGCAGGTAGTCAGGGGGGAGTCTGCTTTATCAAATAGGGGCAGCAGGTAGTCAGGGGGAGTCTGCTTCATCAAATTTGCTTCACTAAATAGTGTACATGGTGACAGGAACGGCACTAAATAGTGTACATGGTGACAGGTATACTAAATAGTGTACATGGTGACAGCTAGGGCACTAGCTCACTGCTGTTCACAGCCTCCACTCTTCTGGGAAGGCATTCCACTAGATGTTGGAACATTGCTGCTATAACAGCCTCCACTCTTCTGGGAAGGCTTTCCACTAGATGTTGGAACATTGCTGCTATAACAGCCTCCACTCTTCTGGTAAGGCTTTCCACTAGATGTTGGAACATTGCTGCTATAACAGCCTCCACTCTTCTGGGAAGGCTTTCCACTAGATGTTGGAACATTGCTGCTATAACAGCCTCCACTCTTCTGGGAAGGCTTTCCACTAGATGTTGGAACATTGCTGCTATAACAGCCTCCAGTCTTCTGGGAAGGCTTTCCACTATATGTTGGAACATTGCTGCTATAACATCCTCCACTCTTCTGGGAAGGCTTTCCACTAGATGTTGGAACATTGCTGCTATAACAGCCTCCACTCTTCTGGGAAGGCTTTCCACTAGATGTTGGAACACTGCTGCTATAACAGCCTCCACTCTTCTGGGAAGGCTTTCCACTAGATGTTGGAACATTGCTGTTATAACAGCCTCCACTCTTCTGGGAAGGCTTTCCACTAGATGTTGGAACATTGCTGCTATAACAGCCTCCACTCTTCTGGGAAGGCTTTCCACTAGATGTTGGAACATTGCTGCTATAACAGCCTCCACTCTTCTGGGAAGGCTTTCCACTAGATGTTGGAACATTGCTGCTATAACAGCCTCCACTCTTCTGGGAAGGCTTTCCACTAGATGTTGGAACATTGCTGCTATAACAGCCTCCACTCTTCTGGGAAGGCTTTCCACTAGATGTTGGAACATTGCTGCTATAACAGCCTCCACTCTTCTGGGAAGGCATTCCACTAGATGTTGGAACATTGCTGCTATAACAGCCTCCACTCTTCTGGGAAGGCTTTCCACTAGATGTTGGAACACTGCTGCTATAACAGCCTCCACTCTTCTGGGAAGGCTTTCCACTAGATGTTGGAACATTGCTGTTATAACAGCCTCCACTCTTCTGGGAAGGCTTTCCACTAGATGTTGGAACATTGCTGCTATAACAGCCTCCACTCTTCTGGGAAGGCTTTCCACTAGATGTTGGAACATTGCTGCTATAACAGCCTCCACTCTTCTGGGAAGGCATTCCACTAGATGTTGGAACATTGCTGCTATAACAGCCTCCACTCTTCTGGGAAGGCTTTCCACTAGATGTTGGTACATTGCTGCTATAACAGCCTCCACTCTTCTGGGAAGGCTTTCCACTAGATGTTGGTACATTGCTGCTGTAACAGCCTCCACTCTTCTGGGAAGGCTTTCAACTAGATGCTGGAACATTGCTGCTATAACAGCCTCCACTCTTCTGGGAAGGCTTTCAACTAGATGCTGGAACATTGCTGCTATAACAGCCTCCACTCTTCTGGGAAGGCTTTCCACTAGATGTTGGAACATTGCTGCTATAACAGTCTCCACTCTTCTGGGAAGGCTTTCCACTAGATGTTGGAACATTGCTGCTATAACAGCCTCCACTCTTCTGGGAAGGCTTCCACTAGATGTTGGAACATTGCTGCTATAACAGCCTCCACTCTTCTGGGAAGGCATTCCACTAGATGTTGGAACATTGCTGCTATAACAGCCTCCACTCTTCTGGGAAGGCTTTCCACTAGATGTTGGAACACTGCTGCTATAACAGCCTCCACTCTTCTGGGAAGGCTTTCCACTAGATGTTGGAACATTGCTGTTATAACAGCCTCCACTCTTCTGGGAAGGCTTTCCACTAGATGTTGGAACATTGCTGCTATAACAGCCTCCACTCTTCTGGGAAGGCTTTCCACTAGATGTTGGAACATTGCTGCTATAACAGCCTCCACTCTTCTGGGAAGGCTTACCACTAGATGTTGGAACATTGCTGCTATAACAGCCTCCACTCTTCTGGGAAGGCTTTCCACTAGATGTTGGAACATTGCTGCTATAACAGCCTCCACTCTTCTGGGAAGGCTTTCCACTAGATGTTGGAACATTGCTGCTGTAACAGCCTCCACTCGTCTGGGAAGGCTTTCCACTAGATGTTGGAACATTGCTGCTGTAACAGCCTCCACTCTTCTGGGAAGGCTTTCCACTAGATGTTGGAACATTGCTGCTATAACAGCCTCCACTCTTCTGGGAAGGCTTTCCACTAGATGTTGGAACATTGCTGCTATAACAGCCTCCACTCTTCTGGGAAGGCTTTCCACTAGATGTTGGAACATTGCTGCTATAACAGCCTCCACTCTTCTGGGAAGGCTTTCCACTAGATGTTGGAACATTGCTGCTATAACAGCCTCCACTCTGCTGGGAAGGCAGACTTCCCCTGACTACAGTCCTGAACAAGTCACGTAACTGAGGAGTAAACCTGTCCTGAACAAGTCATTACTATTCTCTCTCCCTCCGTTAACTCCCATGTTTTCTCATGATCAATCTGTTTATGTTCTTCCTGTTTTGTTTAGCTAAGCTCCCATTGGTTGAAAGGTCAGAGAGGGAGAGAGAGAAAGCTAGAAAGAGTGATGACATGACATTTGGAAATGAGGATAGGAGTGAAGGAGGGATGTGAAAAACAAACAAGACTTTGTTGGTCTGACAACCTTTAGGTTATCACTGGAGAGCAGGAGAGAGACGGAGGGGAGAGAGAACGAGGGGAGAGAGACGGAGGGGAGAGAGACGGAGGGGAGAGAGACGGAGGGGAGAGAGACGGAGGGGAGAGAGACGGAGGGGAGAGAGACGGAGGGGAGAGAGACGGAGGGGAGAGAGACGGAGGGGAGAGAGACGGAGGGGAGAGAGACGGAGGGGAGAGAGACGGAGGGGAGAGAGACGGAGGGGAGAGAGACGGAGGGGAGAGAGACGGAGGGGAGAGAGACGGAGGGGAGAGAGAACGAGGGGAGAGAGACAGAGGGGAGAGAGACGGAGGGGAGAGAGACAGAGGGGAGAGAGACAGAGGGGAGAGAGAACGAGGGGAGAGAGAACGAGGGGAGAGAGAACGAGGGGAGAGAGAACGAGGGGAGAGAGAACGAGGGGAGAGAGAACGAGGGGAGAGAGAACGAGGGGAGAGAGAACGAGGGGAGAGAGACGGAGGGGAGAGAGACGGAGGGGAGAGAGACGGAGGGGAGAGAGACGGAGGGGAGAGAGACGGAGGGGAGAGAGACGGAGGGGAGAGAGAACGAGGGGAGAGAGACAGAGGGGAGAGAGACGGAGGGGAGAGAGACAGAGGGGAGAGAGACGGAGGGGAGAGAGACGGAGGGGAGAGAGACGGAGGGGAGAGAGACGGAGGGGAGAGAGACGGAGGGGAGAGAGACGGAGGGGAGAGAGACGGAGGGGAGAGAGACGGAGGGGAGAGAGAACGAGGGGAGAGAGACAGAGGGGAGAGAGACGGAGGGGAGAGAGACAGAGGGGAGAGAGACAGAGGGGAGAGAGAACGAGGGGAGAGAGAACGAGGGGAGAGAGAACGAGGGGAGAGAGAACGAGGGGAGAGAGAACGAGGGGAGAGAGAACGAGGGGAGAGAGAACGAGGGGAGAGAGACGGAGGGGAGAGAGACGGAGGGGAGAGAGACGGAGGGGAGAGAGACGGAGGGGAGAGAGACGGAGGGGAGAGAGACGGAGGGGAGAGAGAACGAGGGGAGAGAGACAGAGGGGAGAGAGACGGAGGGGAGAGAGACAGAGGGGAGAGAGAACGAGGGGAGAGAGAACGAGGGGAGAGAGAACGAGGGGAGAGAGAACGAGGGGAGAGAGAACGAGGGGAGAGAGAACGAGGGGAGAGAGAACGAGGGGAGAGAGAACGAGGGGAGAGAGAACGAGGGGAGAGAGAACGAGGGGAGAGAGACAGAGGGGAGAGAGACAGAGGGGAGAGAGACGGAGGGGAGAGAGACGGAGGGGAGAGAGACAGAGGGGAGAGAGAACGAGGGGAGAGAGAACGAGGGGAGAGAGAACGAGAGACGGAGGGGAGAGAGAACGAGGGGAGAGAGAACGAGGGGAGAGAGAACGAGGGGAGAGAGAACGAGGGGAGAGAGAACGAGGGGAGAGAGAACGAGGGGAGAGAGAACGAGGGGAGAGAGAACGAGGGGAGAGAGAACGAGGGGAGAGAGACGGAGGGGAGAGAGACGGAGGGGAGAGAGACGGAGGGGAGAGAGACGGAGGGGAGAGAGACGGAGGGGAGAGAGACGGAGGGGAGAGAGACGGAGGGGAGAGAGACGGAGGGGAGAGAGACGGAGGGGAGAGAGACGGAGGGGAGAGAGAACGAGGGGAGAGAGAACGAGGGGAGAGAGACGGAGGGGAGAGAGAACGAGGGGAGAGAGAACGAGGGGAGAGAGAACGAGGGGAGAGAGAACGAGGGGAGAGAGAACGAGGGGAGAGAGACGGAGGGGAGAGAGACGGAGGGGAGAGAGACGGAGGGGAGAGAGACGGAGGGGAGAGAGACGGAGGGGAGAGAGACGGAGGGGAGAGAGACGGAGGGGAGAGAGAACGAGGGGAGAGAGAACGAGGGGAGAGAGAACGAGGGGAGAGAGACGGAGGGGAGAGAGACGGAGGGGAGAGAGACGGAGGGGAGAGAGACGGAGGGGAGAGAGACGGAGGGGAGAGAGACGGAGGGGAGAGAGACGGAGGGGAGAGAGACGGAGGGGAGAGAGACGGAGGGGAGAGAGAACGAGGGGAGAGAGACGGAGGGGAGAGAGAACGAGGGGAGAGAGAACGAGAGACCGAGGGGAGAGAGAACGAGGGGAGAGAGAACGAGGGGAGAGAGAACGAGGGGAGAGAGAACGAGGGGAGAGAGAACGAGGGGAGAGAGAACGAGGGGAGAGAGACGGAGGGGAGAGAGAACGAGGGGAGAGAGACGGAGGGGAGAGAGAACGAGGGGAGAGAGTACGAGGGGAGAGAGAACGAGAGACGGAGGGGAGAGAGAACGAGGGGAGAGAGTACGAGGGGAGAGAGAACGAGAGACGGAGGGGAGAGAGAACGAGGGGAGAGAGAGGGAGGAGAGAGAGACGGAGGGGAGAGAGACGGAGGGGAGAGAGAGGGAGGGGAGAGAGAGGGAGGGGAGAGAGAGGGAGGGGAGAGAGAGGGAGGGGAGAGAGAGGGAGGGGAGAGAGAGGGAGGGGAGAGAGAGGGATAAGAGAGACGGAGGGGAGAGAGACGGAGGGGAGAGAGACGGAGGGGAGAGAGACGGAGGGGAGAGAGACGGAGGGGAGAGAGACGGAGGGGAGAGAGACGGAGGGGAGAGAGACGGAGGGGAGAGAGACGGAGGGGAGAGAGAACGAGGGGAGAGAGAACGAGGGGAGAGAGAACGAGGGGAGAGAGAACGAGGGGAGAGAGAACGAGGGGAGAGAGAACGAGGGGAGAGAGAACGAGGGGAGAGAGAACGAGGGGAGAGAGAACGAGGGGAGAGAGACGGAGGGGAGAGAGAACGAGGGGAGAGAGACGGAGGGGAGAGAGACGGAGGGGAGAGAGAACGAGGGGAGAGAGTACGAGGGGAGAGAGAACGAGAGACGGAGGGGAGAGAGAACGAGGGGAGAGAGTACGAGGGGAGAGAGAACGAGAGACGGAGGGGAGAGAGAACGAGGGGAGAGAGAGGGAGGAGAGAGAGACGGAGGGGAGAGAGACGGAGGGGAGAGAGAGGGAGGGGAGAGAGAGGGAGGGGAGAGAGAGGGAGGGGAGAGAGAGGGAGGGGAGAGAGAGGGAGGGGAGAGAGAGGGAGGGGAGAGAGAGGGAGGGGAGAGAGAGGGATAAGAGAGACGGAGGGGAGAGAGACGGAGGGGAGAGAGACGGAGGGGAGAGAGACGGAGGGGAGAGAGACGGAGGGGAGAGAGACGGAGGGGAGAGAGACGGAGGGGAGAGAGACGGAGGGGAGAGAGACGGAGGGGAGAGAGACGGAGGGGAGAGAGACGGAGGGGAGAGAGAACGAGGGGAGAGAGAACGAGGGGAGAGAGAACGAGGGGAGAGAGAACGAGGGGAGAGAGAACGAGGGGAGAGAGAACGAGGGGAGAGAGAACGAGGGGAGAGAGAACGAGGGGAGAGAGAACGAGGGGAGAGAGAACGAGGGGAGAGAGAACGAGGGGAGAGAGAACGAGGGGAGAGAGAACGAGGGGAGAGAGAACGAGGGGAGAGAGAACGAGGGGAGAGAGAACGAGGGGAGAGAGAACGAGGGGAGAGAAAGAGACGGAGGGGAGAGAGACGGAGGGGAGAGAGAGACGGAGGGGAGAGAGACGGAGGGGAGAGAGAGACGACTGGGAGAGAGAAGGAGGGGAGAGAGACGAATGGGCGAGAGAACGAGGGGAGAGCGAAACGGTGAGGGGAGAGGGAGAGCGAAACGGTGAGGGGAGAGGGAGAGAGAAACGGTGAGGGGAGAGAGAAACGGTGAGGGGAGAGAGAAACGGTGAGGGGAGAGAGAAACGGTGAGGGGAGAGAGAAACGGTGAGGGGAGAGAGAAACGGTGAGGGGAGAGAGAAACGGTGAGGGGAGAGAGAAACGGTGAGGGGAGAGGGAGAGAGAAACGGTGAGGGGAGAGGGAGAGAGAAACGGTGAGGGGAGAGGGAGAGAGAAACGGTGAGGGGAGAGGGAGAGAGAAACGGTGAGGGGAGAGGGAGAGCGCAACGGTGAGGGGAGAGCGAAACGGTGAGGGGAGAGCGAAACGGTGAGGGGAGAGCGAAAAGGTGAGGGGAAAGGGAGAGCGAAAAGGTGAGGGGAGAGAGAAACGGTGAGGGGAAAGGGGGACCCGGTGAGGGGAGAGGGAGAGCGAAACGGTGAGGGGAGAGCGAAACGGTGAGGGGAGAGCGAAACGGTGAGGGGAGAGCGAAACGGTGAGGGGAGAGCGAAACGGTGAGGGGAGAGCGAAACGGTGAGGGGAGAGCGAAACGGTGAGGGGAGAGAGAAACGGTGAGGGGAGAGAGAAACGGTGAGGGGAGAGGGAGAGAGAAACGGTGAGGGGAGAGGGAGAGAGAAACGGTGAGGGGAGAGGGAGAGAGAAACGGTGAGGGGAGAGGGAGAGAGAAACGGCGAGGGGAGAGGGAGAGAGAAACGGCGAGGGGAGAGGGAGAGAGAAACGGCGAGGGGAGAGGGAGAGAGAAACGGCGAGGGGAGAGGGAGAGCGAAACGGCGAGGGGAGAGGGAGAAACGGTGAGGGGAGAGAGAGAGAAACGGTGAGGGGAGAGAGAGAGAAACGGTGAGGGGAGAGAGAGAGAAACGGTGAGGGGAGAGAGAGAGAGAGAAACGGCGAGGTGAGAGGGAGAGAGAAACGGTGAGGGGAGAGAGAAACGGTGAGGGGAGAGAGAAACGGTGAGGGGAGAGAGAAACGGTGAGGGGAGAGAGAAACGGTGAGGGGAGAGGGAGAGAGAAACGGTGAGGGGAGAGAGGGAGAGAAACGGTGAGGGGAGAGAGGGAGAGAAACGGTGAGGGGAGAGAGGGAGAGAAACGGTGAGGGGAGAGAGGGAGAGAGAAACGGTGAGGGGAGAGAGGGAGAGAGAAACGGTGAGGGGAGAGAGGGAGAGAGAAACGGTGAGGGGAGAGAGGGAGAGAAACGGTGAGGGGAGAGAGAAACGGCGAGGGGGGAGGGGGAGAGAAACGGTGAGGGGAGAGAGGGAGAGAGAAACGGTGAGGGGAGAGCGAAACGGTGAGGGGAGAGAGAAACGGTGAGGGGAGAGGGAGAGAGAAACGGTGAGGGGAGAGAGGGAGAGAGAAACGGTGAGGGGAGAGAGGGAGAGAGAAACGGTGAGGGGAGAGAGGGAGAGAAACGGTGAGGGGAGAGAGAAACGGCGAGGGGGGAGGGGGAGAGAAACGGTGAGGGGAGAGAGGGAGAGAGAAACGGTGAGGGGAGAGCGAAACGGTGAGGGGAGAGGGAGAGAGAAACGGTGAGGGGAGAGGGAGAGAGAAACGGTGAGGGGAGAGGGAGAGAGAAACGGTGAGGGGAGAGAGGGAGAGAGAAACGGTGAGGGGAGAGAGGGAGAGAGAAACGGTGAGGGGAGAGAGGGAGAGAAACGGTGAGGGGAGAGAGAAACGGCGAGGGGGGAGGGGGAGAGAAACGGTGAGGGGAGAGAGGGAGAGAGAAACGGTGAGGGGAGAGCGAAACGGTGAGGGGAGAGGGAGAGAGAAACGGTGAGGGGAGAGGGAGAGAGAAACGGTGAGGGGAGAGGGAGAGAGAAACGGTGAGGGGAGAGGGAGAGAGAAACGGTGAGGGGAGAGAGGGAGAGAGAAACGGTGAGGGGAGAGAGGGAGAGAAACGGTGAGGGGAGAGAGAAACGGCGAGGGGGGAGGGGGAGAGAAACGGTGAGGGGAGAGAGGGAGAGAGAAACGGTGAGGGGAGAGCGAAACGGTGAGGGGAGAGAGAAACGGTGAGGGGAGAGGGAGAGAGAAACGGTGAGGGGAGAGAGGGAGAGAAACGGTGAGGGGAGAGAGGGAGAGAGAAACGGTGAGGGGAGAGAGGGAGAGAAACGGTGAGGGGAGAGGGAGAGAGAAACGGTGAGGGGAGAGAGGGAGAGAGAAACGGTGAGGGGAGAGAGGGAGAGAGAAACGGTGAGGGGAGAGAGGGAGAGAAACGGTGAGGGGAGAGAGAAACGGTGAGGGGAGAGGGAGAGAGAAACGGTGAGGGGAGAGGGAGGGATGTGGAAAGTAAATAACCAAAAGTTCTCAGCTTACCTCATGCTCTCCAAGACAGGCCCTGTACAGAGAGGAAAATATGAGTTCAGTCCCCAGATCCAGCTGCCTGCAGAGCAGTGACGCACTCTGGGATCAGACCACATCAGCACGACCACATGTCGCCCGCTGGCCGTGTGTGGGGGGGGGGGTTAACCGCTGGCCGTGTGGGGGAGGGGGGGTAACCGCTGGCCGTGTGTGGGAGGGGGGGTAACCGCTGGCCGTGTGGGGGGGGGGGTAACCGCTGGCCGTGTGGGGGGGGTAACCGCAGGCCGTGTGGGGGGGGGGGGTAACCGCTGGCCGTGTGGGGGGGGGGGTTAACCGCTGGCCGTGTGGGGGGGGGGTAACCGCTGGCCGTGTGGGGGGGGGTAACCGCTGGCCGTGTGGGGGGGGGGGAACCGCTGGCCGTGTGGGGGAGGGGGGGTAACCGCTGGCCGTGTGGGGGGGGGTTAACCGCTGGCCGTGTGGGGGGGGGGGGGGTAACCGCTGGCCGTGTGGGGGGGGGGGGGTAACCGCTGGCCGTGTGGGGGGGGGGGGTTAACCGCTGGCCGTGTGGGGGGGGGGGGGTTACCGCTGGCCGTGTGGGGGGGGGGGGTTAACCGCTGGCCGTGTGGGGGGGGGGGGGTTAACCGCTGGCCGTGTGGGGGGGGGGGTAACCGCTGGCCGTGTGGGGGGGGTAACCGCTGGCCGTGTGGGGGGGGTAACCGCTGGCCGTGTGGGGGGGTAACCGCTGGCCGTGTGGGGGGGGGGGTAACCGCTGGCCGTGTGGGGGGGGGTAACCGCTGGCCGTGTGGGGGGGGGGTAACCGCTGGCCGTGTGGGGGAGGGGGGGTAACCGCTGGCCGTGGGGGGGGGGGGTTAACCGCTGGCCGTGTGGGGGGGGGGTAACCGCTGGCCGTGTGGGGGGGGGGGGTAACCGCTGGCCGTGTGGGGGGGGGGTTAACCGCTGGCCGTGTGGGGGGGGGGGGTAACCGCTGGCCGTGTGGGGGGGGTAACCGCTGGCCGTGTGGGGGGGGGGGGGAACCGCTGGCCGTGTGGGGGGGGTGGGGGGTAACCGCTGGCCGTGTGGGGGGGGGGGGGGGTAACCGCTGGCCGTGTGGGGGGGGGGGGGGTAACCGCTGGCCGTGTGGAGGGGGGTGGGGGTTAACCGCTGGCCGTGTGGGGGGGGGGGGGGGGGGGGTAACCGCTTGCCGTGTGGAGGGGGTTAACCGATGGCCGTGTGGGGGGGGGGGGGGGGTAACCGCTGGCCGTGTGGGAGGGGGGGGGGGGGTAACCGCTGGCCGTGTGGGGGAGGGAGGGGGGGATAACCGCTGGCCGTGTGGGGGAGGGAGGGGGGGATAACCGCTGGCCGTGTGGGGGAGGGAGGGGGGGGTAACCGCTGGCCGTGTGGGGGAGGGAGGGGGGGATAACCGCTGGCCGTGTGGGGGAGGGAGGGGGGGGTAACCGCTGGCCGTGTGGGGGAGGGGGGGGGGGGTAACCGCTGGCCGTGTGTGTGTGCTACAGTGCGTGTTACAGTCTGTGTGTGTGTCTGTGTGTGTGTGTTACAGTGTGTGTGTTACAGTGTCTGTGTTACAGTGTCTGTGTTACAGTGTGTGTGTTACAGTGTCTGTGTGTGTGTGTGTTACAGTCTGTGTGTGTGTGTTACAGTCTGTGTGTGTGTGTTACAGTGTGTGTGTTACAGTGTCTGTGTGTGTCTGTGTAACATACGTGGGTATAGGGACCAGGCAGGGTGGGCAGGGAAGAGCTTTACGGACAAACGCAGGTTCTGACGCCTGCTCCCACGGGCCTGCTAGGACCTGCAAAACAGGTAGTCAGACAGGAAGTATCCCAGCATACATGTAGACATCCTGCTAGGACCTGCAAAACAGGCAGTCAGACAGGAAGTATCCCAACATACATCTAGACATCCTGCTAGGATCTGCAAAACAAGCAGTCAGACAGGAAGTATCCCAGCATACATGTAGACATCCTGCTAGGACCTGCAAAACAGGCAGTCAGACAGGAAGTATCCCAGCATACATGTAGACATCCTGCTAGGACCTGCAAAACAAGCAGTCAGACAGGAAGTATCCCAGCATACATGTAGACATCCTGCTAGGACCTGCAAAACAAGCAGTCAGACAGGAAGTATCCCAGCATACATGTAGACATCCTGCTAGGACCTGCAAAACAAGCAGTCAGACAGGAAGTATCCCAGCATACATGTAGACATCCTGCTAGGACCTGCAAAACAAGCAGTCAGACAGGAAGTATCCCAGCATACATGTAGACATCCTGCTAGGACCTGCAAAACAGGCAGTCAGACAGGAAGTATCCCAGCATACATGTAGACATCCTGCTAGGACATGCAAAACAGGCAGTCAGACAGGAAGTATCCCAGCATACATGTAGACATCCTGCTAGGGACTGCAAAACAGGCAGTCAGACAGGAAGTATCCCAACATACATGTAGGAGTCCAGGAGAAACATCCTGAATCAGCTGTTCTGATAGGCCCTGACATAACTAATGATATAGTCATTATGTAAACCACAACTATACTAACCAGGTCCCTATACCAACCCGGTCCCTATACTAACCCAGTCCCTATACTAACCTAGTCCCTATACTAACCCAGTCCCTATACTAACCCAGTCCCTATACTAACCCAGTCCCTATACTAACCCAGTCCCTATACTAACCCAGTCCCTATACTAACCCAGTCCCTATACTAACCCAGTCCCTATACTAACCCAGTCCCTATACTAACCCAGTCCCTATACTAACCCAGTCCCTATACTAACCTAGTCCCTATACTAACCCAGTCCCTATACTAACCTAGTCCCTATACTAACCCAGTCCCTATACTAACCCAGTCCCTATACTAACCTAGTCCCTATACCAACCCGGTCCCTATAGTAACCCGGTCCCTATACTAACCCGGTCCCTATACTAACCCAGTCCCTATAGTAACCTAGTCTCTATAGTAACCTAGTCCCTATACTAACCCAGTCCCTATACTAACCCAGTCCCTATACTAACCCAGTCCCTATACTAACCCAGTCCCTATACTAACCCAGTCCCTATACCAACCCAGTCCCTATACCAACCCAGTTCCTATAGTAACCTAGTCCCTATACTAACCCAGTCCCTATACTAACCCAGTCCCTATACTAACCCAGTCCCTATACTAACCCAGTCCCTATACTAACCCAGTACCTATACTAACCCAGTCCCTATACTAACCCAGTCCCTATACTAACCCAGTCCCTATATTAACCCAGTCCCTATACCAACCCAGTCCCTATAGTCCCTATACCAACCCAGTCCCTATACTAACCCAGTCCCTATACTAACCCAGTCCCTATACTAACCCAGTCCCTATACTAACCCAGTCCCTATAGTCCCTATACTAACCTAGTCCCTAAACAAACCCAGTCCCTCTACTAACCCGGTCCCTATACTAACCTAGTCCCTATACTAACCTAGTCCCTATACTAACCCGGTCCCTATACTAACCCAGTCCCTATACTAACCCGGTCCCTATACTAACCCGGTCCCTATACTAACCCAGTCCCTATACTAACCCAGTCCCTATACTAACCCGGTCCATATAGTCCCTATACTAACCCAGTCCCTATACTAACCCAGTCCCTATACTAACCCGGTCCCTATAGTCCCTATACTAACCCGGTCCCTACACTAACCAACCCGGTCCCTACACTAACCAACCCGGTCCCTACACTAACCAACCCGGTCCCTACACTAACCAACCCGGTCCCTACACTAACCAACCCGGTCCCTACACTAACCAACCCGGTCCCTACACTAACCCGGTCCATACACTAACCCAGTCCCTATACTAACCCAGTACCTATAGTCCCTATACTAACCCGGTCCCTATACTAACCCGGTCCCTATACCAACCCGGTCCCTATACCAACCCGGTCCCTATACCAACCCGGTCCCTATACTAACCCGGTCCCTATACTAACCCGGTCCATACACTAACCCAGTACCTATACTAACCCAGTACCTATACTAACCCAGTCCCTATACTAACCCAGTCCCTATAGTAACCCAGTCCCTATAGTAACCCAGTCCCTATAGTCCCTATACTAACCCAGTCCCTATACTAACCCAGTCCCTATAGTCCCTATACTAACCCGGTCCCTATACTAACCCGGTCCCTATACCAACCCGGTCCCTATACCAACCCGGTCCCTATACCAACCCGGTCCCTATACCAACCCGGTCCCTATACCAACCCGGTCCCTATACCAACCCGGTCCCTATACCAACCCGGTCCCTATACCAACCCGGTCCCTATACCAACCCGGTCCCTATACCAACCCGGTCCCTATACCAACCCGGTCCCTATACCAACCCGGTCCCTATACCAACCCGGTCCCTATACCAACCCGGTCCCTATACCAACCCGGTCCCTATACCAACCCGGTCCCTATACCAACCCGGTCCCTATACCAACCCGGTCCCTATACCAACCCGGTCCCTATACCAACCCGGTCCCTATACCAACCCGGTCCCTATACCAACCCGGTCCCTATACCAACCCGGTCCCTATACCAACCCGGTCCCTATACTAACCCGGTCCCTATACCAACCCGGTCCCTATACCAACCCGGTCCCTATACCAACCCGGTCCCTATACCAACCCGGTCCCTATACTAACCCGGTCCCTATACTAACCCGGTCCCTATACCAACCCGGTCCCTATACTAACCCGGTCCCTATACCAACCCGGTCCCTGTACCAACCCGGTCCCTATACTAACCCGGTCCCTATACTAACCCGGTCCCTATACTAACCCGGTCCCTAAACTAACCCGGTCCCTATACTAACCCGGTCCCTATACTAACCCGGTCGCTATACTAACCCGGTCCCTATACCAACCCGGTCCCTATACTAACCCGGTCCCTATACTAACCCGGTCCCTATACTAACCCGGTCCCTATACTAACCCGGTCCCTATACCAACCCGGTCCCTATACTAACCCGGTCCCTATACTAACCCGGTCCCTATACCAACCCAGTCCCTATACTAACCCAGTCCCTATACCAACCCAGTCCCTATACCAACCCAGTCCCTATACCAACCCAGTCCCTATACTAACCCAGTCCCTATACTAACCCAGTCCCTATACTAACCCGGTCCCTATACTAACCCGGTCCCTATACTAACCCGGTCCCTATACTAACCCGGTCCCTATAATAACCCGGTCCCTATACTAACCCGGTCCCTATACCAACCCAGTCCCTATACCAACCCGGTCCCTATACTAACCCGGTCCCTATACCAACCCGGTCCCTATACCAACCCGGTCCCTATACCAACCCGGTCCCTATACTAACCCGGTCCCTATACTAACCCGGTCCCTATACCAACCCAGTCCCTATACTAACCCAGTCCCTATACTAACCCAGTCCCTATACCAACCCAGTCCCTATACCAACCCAGTCCCTATACCAACCCAGTCCCTATACTAACCTAGTCCCTATACTAACCCAGTCCCTATACTAACCCGGTCCCTATACTAACCCGGTCCCTATACTAACCCGGTCCCTATACTAACCCAGTCCCTATACCAACCCAGTCCCTATACTAACCCAGTCCCTATACCAAACCAGTCCCTATACTAACCCGGTCCCTATACCAACCCGGCCCCTATACTAACCCGGTCCCTATACCAACCCGGTCCCTATACTAACCCGGTCCCTATACCAACCCGGTCCCTATACTAACCCAGTCCCTATACTAACCCGGTCCCTATACTAACCCGGTCCCTATACCAACCCGGTCCCTATACTAACCCGGTCCCTATACCAACCCGGTCCCTATACCAACCCGGTCCCTATACTAACCCGGTCCCTATACCAACCCGGTCCCTATACTAACCCGGTCCCTATACTAACCCGGTCCCTATACCAACCCGGTCCCTATACTAACCCGGTCCCTATACTAACCCAGTCCCTATACTAACCCGGTCCCTATACTAACCCGGTCCCTATACTAACCCGGTCCCTATACTAACCCGGTCCCTATACTAACCCGGTCCCTATACTAACCCAGTACCTATACTAACCCAGTCCCTATACTAACCCAGTCCCTATACTAACCCAGTCCCTATACTAACCCAGTCCCTATACTAACCTAGTCCCTATACTAACCCAGTCCCTATACTAACCCAGTCCCTATACTAACCCAGTCCCTATACTAACCCAGTCCCTATACTAACCCAGTCCCTATACTAACCCAGTCCCTATACTAACCCAGTCCCTATACTAACCCAGTCCCTATACTAACCCAGTCCCTATAGTCCCTATACTAACCCAGTCCCTATACCAACCCAGTCCCTATACTAACCCAGTCCCTATACTAACCCAGTCCCTATAGTCCCTATACTAACCCAGTCCCTATACCAACCCAGTCCCTATACTAACCCAGTCCCTATACTAACCCAGTCCCTATACTAACCCAGTCCCTATACTAACCCAGTCCCTATACTAACCCAGTCCCTATACTAACCCAGTCCCTATAGTCCCTATACTAACCCAGTCCCTATACCAACCCAGTCCCTATACTAACCCAGTCCCTATACTAACCCAGTCCCTATAGTCCCTATACTAACCCAGTCCCTATACCAACCCAGTCCCTATACTAACCCAGTCCCTATACTAACCCAGTCCCTATACTAACCCAGTCCCTATACTAACCCAGTCCCTATAGTCCCTATACTAACCCAGTCCCTATACCAACCCAGTCCCTATACTAACCCAGTCCCTATACTAACCCAGTCCCTATACTAACCCAGTCCCTATACTAACCCAGTCCCTATACTAACCCAGTACCTATACTAACCCAGTCCCTATACTAACCCAGTCCCTATACTAACCCAGTCCCTATACTAACCCAGTCCCTATAGTCCCTATACTAACCCAGTCCCTATACCAACCCAGTCCCTATACCAACCCAGTCCCTATACTAACCCAGTCCCTATACTAACCCAGTCCCTATAGTCCCTATACTAACCCAGTCCCTATACCAACCCAGTCCCTATACTAACCCAGTCCCTATACTAACCCAGTCCCTATACTAACCCAGTCCCTATAGTCCCTATACTAACCCAGTCCCTATACCAACCCAGTCCCTATACTAACCCAGTCCCTATACTAACCCAGTCCCTATACTAACCCAGTCCCTATAGTCCCTATACTAACCCAGTCCCTATACCAACCCAGTCCCTATACTAACCCAGTCCCTATACTAACCCAGTCCCTATACTAACCCAGTCCCTATAGTCCATATACTAACCCAGTCCCTATACCAACCCAGTCCCTATACTAACCCAGTCCCTATACTAACCCAGTCCCTATAGTCCCTATACTAACCCAGTCCCTATACCAACCCAGTCCCTATACTAACCCAGTCCCTATACTAACCCAGTCCCTATACTAACCCAGTCCCTATACTAACCCAGTCCCTATAGTCCCTATACTAACCCAGTCCCTATACCAACCCAGTCCCTATACTAACCCAGTCCCTATACTAACCCAGTCCCTATACTAACCCAGTCCCTATAGTCCCTATACTAACCCAGTCCCTATACCAACCCAGTCCCTATACTAACCCAGTCCCTATACTAACCCAGTCCCTATACTAACCCAGTCCCTATACTAACCCAGTCCCTATAGTCCATATACTAACCCAGTCCCTATACCAACCCAGTCCCTATACTAACCCAGTCCCTATACTAACCCAGTCCCTATAGTCCCTATACTAACCCAGTCCCTATACCAACCCAGTCCCTATACTAACCCAGTCCCTATACTAACCCAGTCCCTATAGTCCCTATACCAACCCAGTCCCTATACTAACCCAGTCCCTATACTAACCCAGTCCCTATACTAACCCAGTCCCTATAGTCCCTATACTAACCCAGTCCCTATGGATGCAGGATGTTACATAAATAAACAAACACAACAGACTGACGGTGACAGACTGATATACAGACTGACGGTGACAGACTGATAGACAGACTGACGGTGACAGACTGATAGACAGACTGACGGTGATAGACTGATAGACAGACTGACGATCATAGACTGATAGACAGACTGACGGTGACAGACTGACGATCATAGACTGATATACAGACTGACGGTGACAGACTGATGATCATAGACTGATAGACAGACTGACGGTGACAGACTGACGATCATAGACTGATAGACAGACTGACGGTGACAGACTGATGATCATAGACTGATATACAGACTGACGGTGACAGACTGATAGACAGACTGACGGTGATAGACTGATAGACAGACTGACGGTGACAGACTGATAGACAGACTGACGGTGACAGACTGATAGACAGACTGACGGTGACAGACTGACGATCATAGACTGATATACAGACTGACGGTGACAGACTGACGGTGACAGACTGACGGTGACAGACTGATAGACAGACTGACGGTGACAGACTGACAGTGACAGACTGATAGACAGACTGACGGTGACAGACTGATAGACAGACTGACGATCATAGACTGATATACAGACTGACGATCATAGACTGATATACAGACTGACGGTGACAGACTGATAGACAGACTGACGGTGATAGACTGATAGACAGACTGACGATCATAGACTGATAGACAGACTGACGGTGACAGACTGACGATCATAGACTGATATACAGACTGACGGTGACAGACTGACGATCATAGACTGATAGACAGACTGACGGTGACAGACTGACGGTGACAGACTGATAGACAGACTGACGGTGATAGACTGATAGACAGACTGACGGTGACAGACTGACGATCATAGACTGATATACAGACTGACGGTGACAGACTGATAGACAGACTGACGGTGACAGACTGATAGACAGACTGACGATCATAGACTGATATACAGACTGACGGTGACAGACTGATAGACAGACTGACGGTGACAGACTGATATACAGACTGACGGTGACAGACTGACGGTGACAGACTGATAGACAGACTGACGATCATAGACTGATAGACAGACTGACGGTGACAGACTGATAGACAGACTGACGGTGACAGACTGATAGACAGACTGACGGTGACAGACTGATAGACAGACTGACGGTGACAGACTGATAGACAGACTGACGGTGACAGACTGACGATCATAGACTGATAGACAGACTGACGGTGACAGACTGACGGTGACAGACTGATAGACAGACTGACGATCACAGACTGATAGACAGACTGACGGTGACAGACTGATAGACAGACTGACGGTGACAGACTGATAGACAGACTGACGGTGACAGACTGATAGACAGACTGACGGTGACAGACTGACGATCATAGACTGATAGACAGACTGATATACAGACTGACGGTGACAGACTGATAGACAGACTGATATACAGACTGACGGTGATAGACTGACGGTGACAGACTGATAGACAGACTGACGGTGACAGACTGATAGACAGACTGATATACAGACTGACGGTGATAGACTGATAGACAGACTGCTATAGAGAGATAAGGGAAACAGGCCAATAGGACTCCTTGGTATTTTCCATCTCCACTATAAATATCATACGGGTTCCAGGCCAGCGGACTCCTGACAGACCTCACATCATATAGCAATCCCCACAGCAGAGTTGATGACCTGGCATCAGTGCCACCACGGGCTGATCCAATCCAACGTCTGCTATTCAGTCAATCTGAACCATTCTCTGAAACTGTCCTGGCAGCACGGCTCACACACACACTCACCCTGTCGCTGGTCTTTACCATAACCTGGTCGTGGCAGGGTTGGGGACAGGGGTGTTGGCATCGTGGCAGGGCCAGGAGACAGGCCTGGCGACAGGGAGGGCAGGGACCAGGGTGGCAGCGATGGGTCTCTCTGCTGGGGTGGTGGCAGGACGGGGGACACCTGGTGGGATGATAATCATTTAGAGAGAGTGTTTTTTTTTTTTTTTGTCTGTCTCCATTTTGACTTTTATCTCGTAACAACACAACATCACATAGTGGGCACAATTACAACAATGTCAATCACAACCAATATATCACTATTTACTACATTGTAGAATAACAGTGAAGACATCAAAACTATAAAATTACTACATGATTCCATATGTGTTACCAAATCATATGAGATTCTTCAAAGTAGCCACCCTTTGCCTTAATAACAGCTTTGCACAGTCTGGGCATTCTCTCAACAGTATACAGTAGCTTGTATAAAAGGTGCTCTGGTAAACTGCCTGCTCCTCAGTCCCAGTTGCTAATATATGCATATTATTATTATTATTTTTATTCATATTGGATAGAAAACACTGACGTTTCTAAAACTGTTTGAATGATGTCTGTGAGTATAACAGAACTCATATGGCAGGAAAAAAATCGGAGAAAAAATCAAAACCGGAGGTGGGAATTCTGAGGTTGGTAGATTTTCAACACAGCCCCTATTGAACAAACAGTGGGATATGGATGAGTTTGCACTTCCTACGGCTTCCACTAGATGTCATCAGTCTGTAGAACCTTGTCTGATGCCTCTACTGTGAAGTGGGGACGAAGGAGACAGGAAATAGTCAGGTCTGCCATTACCTGGCCATGCTCTGACCATGCGCGTTCACATGAGAGGGAGCTCTGTTCCAAGACAATGGAATTCTCCTGTTGGAACGTTACTGAAGATTTATGTTAAAAACATTCTAAAGATTGATTCAATACATCGTTTGACATGTTTCTACGGACTGTTACGGAACTTTTGGACACTTTGTCAGCTTTTAGTGAACGCGCTTTCTGACTTTGGATTTGTTTACCAAACACGCTAACAAAAATAGCTATTTGGACATAAATGATGGACATTAGCGAACAAAACAAAAAGATTTTGTGGGAGTCCTGGGAGTGCATTCCGACGAAGATCAGCAAAGGTAAGTGAAGATTTATAATGTTTTTTATGAGTTTTGTTGACTGCACAATTTGGCGGGTAACTGTATGGCTTCCTTTTGTGGCTGAACGCTGTTCTCAGATTATTGAATATTGTGCTTTTGCCGTAAAGCTTTTTTGAAATCTGACACAGCGGTTGCATTAAGAACAAGTGTATCTTTAATTCTTTGTAAAACATGTATCTTTCATCAAAGTTTATGATGAGTATTTCTGTTATTTGATGTGGCTCTCTGTAATTTCTCCGGATATTTTGGAGGAATTTCTGAACATGGCGCCAATGTGAACTGAGGTTTTTGGATATAAATATTAACTTTATCGAACAAAACAGAAAGGACTTCATGTTACACAATACATATGAGTGTCATCTGATGAAGATCATCAAAGGTTAGTGATAAATTTTTATCTCTATTTCTGCTTTTTGTGACTCCTCTCTTTGGCTGGAAAAATGTCTGTGTTTTTCGGTGGTTTTGCGGTGACCTAACATAATCGTTTGTGGTGCTTTCGCTGTAAAGCCTTTTTGAAATCGGACACTTTGGTGGGATTAACAACAAGATTACCTTTAAAATGATATAAGACACATGAATGTCTGAGGAATTTTAATTATGAGATTTCTGTTTGAATTTGGCGCCCTGCAGTTTCACTGGCTGTTGTCATATCATCCCGTTAACGGGATTGCAGCCATAAGAATTAACTAACCTCCAGACGAGCTTCAACGCCATACAACTCTCCTTCCGTGGCCTCCAACTGCTCTTAAATACAAGTAAAACCAAATGCATGCTCTTTAACCGATTGCAGCCCGCACCTGCCCGCCTGTCCAACATCACTACTCTGGACGGTTCTGACTTAGAATATGTGGACAACTACAAATACCTAGGTGTCTGGTTAGACTGTAAACTCTCCTTAACTCACATTAAGCATCTCCAATCCAAAATTAAATCTAGAATCGGCTTCCTATTTCGCAACAAAGCATCCTTCATCACTCATGCTGCCAAACATACCCTCGTAAAACTGACCATCCTACCGATCCTACGGCCCGCTCGTCATCTCGTGTGTGTGTGTGCGTCGGGACGACGTCCCGTGTGTGTGTGCGTCGGGACGTCGTCCCGTGTGTGTGTGCGTCGGGACGTCGTCCCGTGTGTGTGTGCGTCGGGACGTCGTCCCGTGTGTGTTACCTGCACAGTTCTTTACAGCGTGGGGGCTTGGTACTCCTCTCCCTCCCACAGGGAACAGTCAAAGAGGTGGATCCACACACACACTTTATATCCACCGTCTCTGGACAGGGGTAGCAGCTACCTGTAACACACAACGGAAAACGTCAATCTGCGATTGGTGCATCTGTTTAGGGACCAGAGATTATTGTAGTATAAAACTTAGAAGTGACTAATGAGCTTAGTTTACACAGAACCTTGTTTTACTACATAGTTTGTAAACCAACACCATATAGACTGAAAATACAACCTGGTTTCAACCATAACTCTGATCTCACAGATTGTCGTTCCATCCCACCTAGAGATGGGTTACATCCCACCTAGAGAGGTTCCATCCCACCTAGAGGGGTTCCATCCCACCTAGAGGGGGGTTCCACCCTTCCTAGAGGGGTTACATCCCTCCTAGAGGGGGGTTCCACCCTTCCTAGAGGGGGGTTCCACCCTTCCTAGAGGGGGGTTCCACCCTTTCTAGAGGGGGGTTCCATCCCACCTAGAGAGGTTCCATCCCACCTAGATCGGTTCCATCCCACCTAGAAGGGGGTTCCACCCTTCCTAGAGGGGTTACATCCCACCTAGAGGGGGGTTCCACCCTTCCTAGAGGGGTTACATCCCACCTAGAGGGGGGTTCCATCCCACCTAGAGGGGTTCCATCCCACCTAGAGGGGTTCCATCCCACCTAGAGGGGGGTTCCATCCCACCTAGAGGGGTTCCATCCCACCTAGAGGGGTTCCATCCCACCTAGAGGGGGGTTCCATCCCACCTAGAGGGGTTCCATCCCACCTAGAGGGGTTCCACCCTTCCTAGAGGGGTTACATCCCACCTAGAGGGGGGTTCCACCCTTCCTAGAGGGGGTTCCATCCCACCTAGAGGGGGTTCCATCCCACCTAGAGGGGTTCCATCCCACCTAGAGGGGGTTCCATCCCACCTAGAGGGGGTTCCATCCCACCTAGAGGGGGTTCCATCCCACCTAGAGGGGTTCCATCCCACCTAGAGGGGGGTTCCACACTTCCTAGAGGGGTTCCATCCCACCTAGAGGGGGGTTCCACCCTTCCTAGAGGGGTTACATCCCTCCTAGAGGGGTTCCACCCTTCCTAGAGGGGGGTTCCACCCTTCCTAGAGGGGGGTTCCACCCTTCCTAGAGGGGTTCCATCCCACCTAGAGGGGGGTTCCACCCTTCCTAGAGGGGGGTTCCACCCTTCCTAGAGAGGGGTTCCACCCTTCCTAGAGGGGGATTCCACCCTTCCTAGAGGGGGATTCCACCCTTCCTAGAGGGGGGTTCCACCCTTCCTAGAGGGGGGTTCCACCCTTCCTAGAGGGGGGTTCCACCCTTCCTAGAGAGGTTACATCCCTCCTAGAGGGGGGTTCCACCCTTCCTAGAGGGGGTTCCATCCCACCTAGAGGGGGTTCCATCCCACCTAGAGGGGGGTTCCACACTTCCTAGAGGGGTTACATCCCTCCTAGAGGGGGGTTCCACCCTTCCCAGAGTGGGGTTCCACCCTTCCTAGAGGGGTTCCATCCCACCTAGAGGGGGGTTCCACCCTTCCTAGTGATGGGTTCCACCCTTCCTAGGGGCTTGTCAGTCAACATTTCACTGTTAGGTACCTGTTGTATTGTTGGTTAGGGGCTTGTCAGTCAACATCTCACTGTGGTACCTGTTGTATTGTTGGTTAGGGGCTTGTCAGTCAACATCTCACTGTGGTACCTGTTGTATTGTTGGTTAGGGGCTTGTCAGTCAACATCTCACTGTGGTACCTGTTGTATTGTTGGTTAGGGGGCTTGTCAGTCAACATCTCACTGTGGTACCTGTTGTGTTGTTGGTTAGGGGCTTGTCAGTCAACATCTCACTGTGGTACCTGTTGTAGTGTTGGTTAGGGGCTAGTCAGTCAACATCTCACTGTGGTACCTGTTGTATTGTTGGTTAGGGGCTTGTCAGTCAACATCTCGCTGTGGTACCTGTTGTAGTGTTGGTTAGGGGCTTGTCAGTCAACATCTCACTGTGGTACCTGTTGTATTGTTGGTTAGGGGCTTGTCAGTCAACATCTCACTGTTAGGTACCTGTTGTATTGTTGGTTAGGGGCTTGTCAGTCAACATCTCACTGTGGTACCTGTTGTATTGTTGGTTAGGGGCTTGTCAGTCAACATCTCACTGTGGTACCTGTTGTGTTGTTGGTTAGGGGGCTTGTCAGTCAACATCTCACTGTGGTACCTGTTGTAGTGTTGGTTAGGGGCTAGTCAGTCAACATCTCACTGTGGTACCTGTTGTAGTGTTGGTTAGGGGCTAGTCAGTCAACATCTCACTGTGGTACCTGTTGTATTGTTGGTTAGGGGCTAGTCAGTCAACATCTCACTGTGGTACCTGTTGTAGTGTTGGTTAGGGGCTAGTCAGTCAACATCTCACTGTGGTACCTGTTGTATTGTTGGTTAGGGGCTTGTCAGTCAACATCTCACTGTGGTACCTGTTGTATTGTTGGTTAGGGGCTTGTCAGTCAACATCTCACTGTGGTACCTGTTGTATTGGTGGCATTTGATTTGAAGCAGTCAGATGAGGCCCAGAGAATTGAAATGGATTGACCAGAGTTGTTCCATTGTCCCCCTCAACAATAGTGTTGTAAATCAACCTTTGCAACCACAGTGTGTGTCTCTGCGAGGTGTGTGTGGGTGTGTGTGAGGTGTGTGTGGGTGTGTGTGTGTGTGTGTCTCTGTGAGGTGTGTGTGTGTGTGTGTGTGTGTCTCTGTGAGGTGTGTGTGGGTGTGTGTGTGTGTGTGTGTGTCTCTGCGAGGTGTGTGTGTCTCTCTGCGAGGTGTGTGTGTGTCTCTGCGAGGTGTGTGTGTGTGTGTGTCTCTGCGAGGTGTGTGTGTGTGTCAGAGGTGTGTGTGTGTGTGAGAGTCTCTGTGAGGTGAGAGTCTCTGTGTGTGTGTGTGTGTGTGTCTCCACTCCATCCGTGTATATATGACCCATCACCATCAGCTGATAACCTTTCAACGTGTCCCAAACCTTTTCCCAGGCGGCACGGAGCCCAAAGGTCAGCCAATGTGAGACGAGGAGCGTGAATAAATTAGCACTATTTCTCCCGCCTGCCTGTTATCAGCCAATCACATCACAGCACAGGAAACAATAAATTATACAAGACACACAGGAGAGGTAGAAGGGACCAGACATACCACACACACACAGACAAACACGCCAGACACACACACAGACAAACACGCCACAGACACACACACAGACACACACACACAGACAAACACGCCAGACACACACACAGACACACACACACAGACAAACACGCCACAGACACACACACACAGACAAACACGCCACAGACACACACACACAGACACACACACACAGACACACACACAGACACACACACACAGACAAACACGCCACAGACACACACACACAGACACACACACACAGACACACACACACAGACAAACACGCCACAGACACACACACACAGACACACACACACAGACACACACACACAGACACACACACACAGACAAACACGCCACAGACACACACACACAGACACACACACACAGACACACACAGCATTATATCCTACAACACAAACACACCAGTTTACACATTAGTTGACTAGTTAACCCAGTAGTGTTGGTAAACTGGAGAACATTCCATCATTGACTAGTTAACCCAGTAGTGTTGGTAAACTGGAGAACATTCCGTTATTGACTAGTTAACCCAGTAGTGTTGGTAAACTGGAGAACATTCCATTATTGACTAGTTAACCCAGTAGTGTTGGTAAACTGGAGAACATTCCATTATTGACTAGTTAACCCAGTAGTGTTGGTAAACTGGAGAACATTCCATTATTGACTAGTTAACCCAGTAGTGTTGGTAAACTGGAGAACATTCCATCATTGACTAGTTAACCCAGTAGTGTTGGTAAACTGGAGAACATTCCATTATTGACTAGTTAACCCAGTAGTGTTGGTAAACTGGAGAACATTCCATCATTGACTAGTTAACCCAGTAGTGTTGGTAACTAGAGAACATTCCATTATTGACTAGTTAACCCAGTAGTGTTGGTAAACTGGAGAACATTCCATTACTGACTAGTTAACCCAGTAGTGTTGGTAAACTGGAGAACATTCCATCATTGACTAGTTAACCCAGTAGTGTTGGTAAACTGGAGAACATTCCATTATTGACTAGTTAACCCAGTAGTGTTGGTAAACTGGAGAACATTCCATTATTGACTAGTTAACCCAGTAGTGTCGGTAAACTGGAGAACATTCCATTATTGACTAGTTAACCCAGTAGTGTTGGTAAACTGGAGAACATTCCGTTATTGACTAGTTAACCCAGTAGTGTTGGTAACTGGAGAACATTCCATTATTGACTAGTTAACCCAGTAGTGTTGGTAAACTGGAGAACATTCCATTATTGACTAGTTAACCCAGTAGTGTTGGTAAACTGGAGAACATTCCATTATTGACTAGTTAACCCAGTAGTGTTGGTAAACTGGAGAACATTCCATTATTGACTAGTTAACCCAGTAGTGTTGGTAAACTGGAGAACATTCCATTATTGACTAGTTAACCCAGTAGTGTTGGTAAACTGGAGAACATTCCATTATTGACTAGTTAACCCAGTAGTGTTGGTAACTAGAGAACATTCCATTATTGACTAGTTAACCCAGTAGTGTTGGTAAACTGGAGAACATTCCATTATTGACTAGTTAACCCAGTAGTGTTGGTAAACTGGAGAACATTCCATTATTGACTAGTTAACCCAGTAGTGTTGGTAAACTGGAGAACATTCCATTATTGACTAGTTAACCCAGTAGTGTTGGTAAACTGGAGAACATTCCATTATTGACTAGTTAACCCAGTAGTGTTGGTAAACTGGAGAACATTCCATTATTGACTAGTTAACCCAGTAGTGTTGGTAACTAGAGAACATTCCATTATTGACTAGTTAACCCAGTAGTGTTGGTAAACTGGAGAACATTCCATCATTGACTAGTTAACCCAGTAGTGTTGGTAAACTGGAGAACATTCCATTATTGACTAGTTAACCCAGTAGTGTTGGTAAACTGGAGAACATTCCATTATTGACTAGTTAACCCAGTAGTGTTGGTAACTAGAGAACATTCCATTATTGACTAGTTAACCCAGTAGTGTTGGTAAACTGGAGAACATTCCATTATTGACTAGTTAACCCAGTAGTGTCGGTAAACTAGAGAACATTCCATTATTGACTAGTTAACCCAGTAGTGTCGGTAAACTGGGGAACATTCCATTACTGACTAGTTAACCCAGTAGTGTCGGTAACTAGAGAACATTCCATTATTGACTAGTTAACCCAGTAGTGTCGGTAACTAGAGAACATTCCATTAGTTGACTAGTTAACCCAGTAGTGTTGGTAAACTGGAGAACATTCCATTATTGACTAGTTAACCCAGTAGTGTTGGTAAACTGGAGAACATTCCATTATTGACTAGTTAACCCAGTAGTGTTGGTAAACTGGAGAACATTCCATTATTGACTAGTTAACCCAGTAGTGTTGGTAAACTAGAGAACATTCCATTATTGACTAGTTAACCCAGTAGTGTCGGTAAACTGGAGAACATTCCATTATTGACTAGTTAACCCAGTAGTGTTGGTAAACTGGAGAACATTCCATTATTGACTAGTTAACCCAGTAGTGTTGGTAACTAGAGAACATTCCATCATTGACTAGTTAACCCAGTAGTGTTGGTAAACTGGAGAACATTCCATTATTGACTAGTTAACCCAGTAGTGTTGGTAAACTGGAGAACATTCCATTATTGACTAGTTAACCCAGTAGTGTTGGTAAACTGGAGAACATTCCATTACTGACTAGTTAACCCAGTAGTGTTGGTAAACTGGAGAACATTCCATTATTGACTAGTTAACCCAGTAGTGTTGGTAAACTGGAGAACATTCCATTATTGACTAGTTAACCCAGTAGTGTTGGTAACTAGAGAACATTCCATTATTGACTAGTTAACCCAGTAGTGTTGGTAAACTGGAGAACATTCCATTATTGACTAGTTAACCCAGTAGTGTCGGTAAACTAGAGAACATTCCATTATTGACTAGTTAACCCAGTAGTGTCGGTAAACTGGGAACATTCCATTACTGACTAGTTAACCCAGTAGTGTCGGTAACTAGAGAACATTCCATTATTGACTAGTTAACCCAGTAGTGTCGGTAACTAGAGAACATTCCATTAGTTGACTAGTTAACCCAGTAGTGTTGGTAAACTGGAGAACATTCCATTATTGACTAGTTAACCCAGTAGTGTTGGTAAACTGGAGAACATTCCATTATTGACTAGTTAACCCAGTAGTGTTGGTAAACTGGAGAACATTCCATTATTGACTAGTTAACCCAGTAGTGTTGGTAAACTAGAGAACATTCCATTATTGACTAGTTAACCCAGTAGTGTCGGTAAACTGGAGAACATTCCATTATTGACTAGTTAACCCAGTAGTGTTGGTAAACTGGAGAACATTCCATTATTGACTAGTTAACCCAGTAGTGTTGGTAACTAGAGAACATTCCATCATTGACTAGTTAACCCAGTAGTGTTGGTAAACTGGAGAACATTCCATTATTGACTAGTTAACCCAGTAGTGTTGGTAAACTGGAGAACATTCCATTATTGACTAGTTAACCCAGTAGTGTTGGTAAACTGGAGAACATTCCATTACTGACTAGTTAACCCAGTAGTGTTGGTAAACTGGAGAACATTCCATTATTGACTAGTTAACCCAGTAGTGTTGGTAAACTGGAGAACATTCCATTATTGACTAGTTAACCCAGTAGTGTTGGTAACTAGAGAACATTCCATTATTGACTAGTTAACCCAGTAGTGTTGGTAAACTGGAGAACATTCCATTATTGACTAGTTAACCCAGTAGTGTTGGTAAACTGGAGAACATTCCATTACTTGACCTTTAACCTCTGTGTGTTACCTTGGTGACAGACGGCCCTCCTGACAATGTGACTAATATGCTGTGTGTTACCTTGGTGACAGACGGCCCTCCTGACAATGTGACTAATATGCTGTGTGTTACCTTGGTGACAGACGGTGTGTGTTACCTTGGTGACAGACGGAGGGACATTTGTGGTTCCGGCAGCCCAGTGATCGTCCACAGCTCTGGTCACATGGTGGGCAGTTACCAGGGCAGCACTGTCAACACAGAGACCTAGTCTTTAACCTCAGACCACAACTCAGGGGGGGGACAGAAGATCTCAGGGGGGGGAGACGAGAACTCAGGGGGGGGGGGGGGGAGACCAGAACTCAGGGGGGGGGGGAGACCAGAACTCAGGGGGGGGGGTGGAGACCAGAACTCGGGGGGGGGGGGGGGGGGACCAGAACTCAGGGGGGGGGAGACCAGAACTCAGGGGGGGGGGACCAGAACCAGAACTCAGGGGGGGGAGACCAGAACTCAGGGGGGAGAACTCACCTTCCTCCTGCACTGATGCCGTGAACAGCCTCTGGTGTTGGGACATTTAGACTCACAAAGGTACTCCTTATGACACGGCATGACACGCGTGTACTTCCCACAACGACACTGTTTCTCTACCTCCTGGGAGACAGAGAGGAGAGAGAGAAGGAGAGGAGAGAGAGGAGAGAGAGAGAGAGGGAGAGAGAGACAGAGAGGAGAGA
>NW_026601536.1:0-46299 GCF_029448725.1 Salvelinus fontinalis
TCATACTTTAATAAATGGTCCAATCATACCTGAACTGTGGAAACTCTTGTTGATCGTTCTCTGACTTTGGTAAATAAAATGTTGTCTATTTAAATGTATCACTACCACCTTGTCCCTCATGGACAGAGTGCTGCTCCTGGTGCTGTTACAGACAGGAAGTAGATCTTACTACTATCTGTAGTGATGAACTCTGCTTCCTGAATATTAAACTATGTCCAGGCTGAACACCTGTGTGTCCAACATTCTGCAAACAAATGCAGCTCCTTATTGGAGTAACGTGAAGTTGTCCATAGATGATGATCTTGGGTCAGTTTTGTCTTGTCCTCATCAATGGTTAAGGTTAGGATTGGTGGAGGACCAGCTGATCCTAGATCTGTACCTAGGAGAAACTTCATCCTCATTATACAGATCATTGACATGCAAAAGTAAAGGAATGACTGTGCAGTGTGCACATAACCACATTCCCTTTGTCCTCAGTTGAACTTATAGAAATTAACCTCTGCTGTATAGGCCTGTATATGAAGGAAAGAGTCAGAGACAGGCTTCTATACTATACAGGCCTGTATATGAAGGAAAGAGTCAGAGACAGGCTTCTATACTATACAGGCCTGTATATGAAGGAAAGAGTCAGAGACAGGCTTCTATACTATACAGGCCTGTATATGAAGGAACGAGTCAGAGACAGGCTTCTATACTATACAGGCCTGCATATGAAGGAAAGAGTCAGAGACAGGCTTCTATACTATACAGGCCTGTATATGAAGGAAAGAGTCAGAGACAGGCTTCTATACTATACAGGCCTGTATATGAAGGAAAGAGTCAGAGACCGGCTTCTA
Organism: Salvelinus fontinalis; assembly: GCF_029448725.1. Classification (NCBI taxonomy): domain Eukaryota; kingdom Metazoa; phylum Chordata; class Actinopteri; order Salmoniformes; family Salmonidae; genus Salvelinus; species Salvelinus fontinalis. Next base: position 837 of record NW_026601536.1, read on the forward strand.
TACTATACAGGCCTGTATATGAAGGAAAGAGTCAGAGACAGGCTTCTATACTATACAGGCCTGTATATGAAGGAAAGAGTCAGAGACAGGCTTCTATACTATACAGGCCTGTATATGAAGGAAAGAGTCAGAGACAGGCTTCTATACTATACAGGCTTGTATATGAAGGAAAGAGTCAGAGACAGGCTTCTATACTATACAGGCCTGTATGTGAAGAAAAGAGTCAGAGACAGGCTTCCTAAGAGAATCACGGTGAGATACATCAAAGCTCAGTTGCCAACTTGACACATTCGTTCAAAAAACATTTGGTGTTGTTTTTTTTAGCCTCCTGGACTGATTCATCAACAGTAAAACAGCAGTTAAACATTCAAGATGCAGGTTTACATGTTGTACATTTCTTGGATATCTGGTTGCTCAACTGACTTCTTAGGAAAAAATACTCCTGTTAATGTCCCATGATACAGGACAGTTTACCAGACCTGGGGAGGAAGAGGAGGGGCTGGTACAGGACAGTTTACCAGACCTGGGGAGGAAGAGGAGGGGCTGTTACAGGACAGTTTACCAGGCCTGGGGAGGAAGAGGAGGGGCTGTTACAGGACAGTTTACCAGGCCTGGGGAGGTAGAGGAGGGGGTGGTACAGGACAGTTTCCCATCCCTATGGCGATAGAGGAGGGGCTGATACAGGACAGTTTCCAAGGTCTGTGGAGGTAGAGGAGGTGCTGGTACAGGGAGTTTCCCATTCCTGTGGAGGTAGAGGAAGGGGTGGTACAGCTCCTGTCCGGAGCTGCCAGAGTCTCCATCCTGTCCGGAGCTGCCAGAGTTGCCCTCCTGTTCGGAGCTGCCAGAGTCGCCCTCCTGTCCGGAGCTGCCAGAGTGAACCTCCTGTCCGGAGCTGCCAGAGTCGCCCTCCTGTCCAGAGCTGCCAGGGTCGCCCTCCTGTCCGGAGCTGCCAGAGTCGCTCCCCTGTCCGGAGTTGCCAGAGTCGCTCCCCTGTCCGGAGTTGCCAGAGTCACTCCCCTGTCTGGAGCTGCCAGAGTCGCCCTCCTGTCTGGGGCCCGCTGTCCGGAGTCGGTGGCGAGGGTCCCCGCTCTAGAGGCGCCACCTAAGTGGGCCAAGCCAGAGGTGGAGCGGGGTCTACGTCCCGCACCAGAGCCGTTACCGCGGTGAAATGCCCACCCAGACCCTCCCCTATAGGTTCAGGTTCTGCGGCCAGAGTACGCACCTTTGGGGGGGGGGGGGGTTACTGTCACGCCATGACCTTAGTTCTTTTTTTATGTCTCTATTTTGGTTTGGTCAGGGCGTGAGTTGGGGTGGGCTTTCTATGTTTTGTTCTATGTTTTTTATTTCTAGTTGTTTGGCCTGGTGTGGTTCTCAATCAGAGACAGCTGTCTATTGTTGTGACTCTGATTGAGAACCATACTTAGGTAACCTCATTCCCACCTGTGCTTGGTGGGTAGTTGTTTTCTGTTTGTGTATTGCACCTTGCAGAACTGTTTATTTGTCGCTTTGTTAATTTTGTTCAAGTGTTCGTATTTATTAAAAGTATTATGAATACTTAACACGCTGCAACTTGGTCCTCTTCTCCTTCTCCCGATGACATTCGTTACAGCTATTCTCTTTTTGATAGTCCTTCCTGTTTTGACCCCTACCTGACTCTGGGCTACTTTCCCGTCTGCCTGTTCATCCTGCCTGCCCTTCGGTACCTTTTGGACTCTGAACTGGTTTTGACCTTTTTGCCTGTCCACGACCACTCTCTTGCCTTCCCGTATTGGATTGATAAATATTGTAAGACTCCAAATATCTGCCTCCTGTGTCTGCATCTGGGTCTCGCCTTGTGTCATGATAGAGGTCCATTATCAGCAAACATCACTCCTGTGTTCCAATGGCACATTGTGTTAGCTAATCCAACTTTATAATTTTAAAAGGCTAATTGATCATTAGAAAACCCTTTTGCAATCATGTTAGCACAGCTGAAAACTGCTGTCCTGCTTAAAGAAGCAATGAAACTGGCCTTCGTTAGACTAGTTGAGTATCGGGAGCATCAGCATTTTCCCCCAGTGCACAACTGAGCAAGAGGACAAGTACATTAGAGTGTCTAGTTTGAGAAACAGACACCTCACAAGTCCTCAACTGGCAGCCTCATTAAATAGTACCCGCCAAACACCAGTCTCAATGTCAACAGTGAATTTCCGACTCCAGGATAGTGGCCTTCTAGGCAGAGTTCCTCTGTCCAGTCTCAACGTCAACAGTGAATTTCCGACTCCAGGATGCTGGCCTTCTAGGCAGAGTTGCAACTATATAGACAAATCTCAGACTGGCCAATAAAAAGAAAAGATGGGCAACATACCACAGACACTGGACAGAGGAACTCTGCCTAGAAGGCCAGCATCCCTGAGTCGCCTCTTCATTGTTGACGTTGAGACTGGACAGAGGAACTCTGCCTAGAAGGCCAGCATCCCAGAGTCGCCTCTTCACTGTTGAAGTTGAAACTGGACAGAGGAACTCTGCCTAGAAGGCCAGCATCCCAGAGTCGCCTCTTCACTGTTGACGTTGAGACTGGACAGAGGAACTCTGCCTAGAAGGCCAGCATCCCGGAGCGGCCTCTTTACTGTTGACGTTGAGACTGGACAGAGGAACTCTGCCTAGAAGGCCAGCATCCCAGAGTCCCCTCTTCACTGTTGATGTTGAGACTGGACAGAGGAACTCTGCCTAGAAGGCCAGCATCCCAGAGTCCCCTCTTCACTGTCGATGTTGAGACTGCTGTTTTGCGGGTGGAAGCACCTTTGGCAGCACCTTTGGCAGCACCTTTGACAGCACCTTTGGCAGCATTTTTGGCAGCCATTACAGCTTTGAATAATTTTAAGAAAGATTCTACCAACTTTGCACAACTCTTAGGGCAACATCTATCCATTGTTTTAGCTATGCATGGGTTCTGAAACGGAGATAAATATGTTTTGATGGCTTTCTTTCACTGAACTCATTCTCCATTGGCTACATTCTAATGTTGTGTTGATCAATTTCTAATTAAAGGTACACAGTATTTAAAGGGATTGCTGTAGAAGAAACAAATTGAAGAAAAACTCCCTGATCAAATTGCTATTCCACCCAATGGGTGTGTTTTCTGAGATTGAATTGACATGTATCCAGAGCGTACAAGGTAGACAGACCCTCAAACCTTGTTACGCACCTGCATAGGGTAAGTCTGAATAACAAGTACTGAGAAGGTCTGAAATCAAAAGGTGTAAAAAAGACATTTCCTAAGTCTGACCAGTCCCTTGGAGCACACTGACCCAATAGATTTCTCCATGACGTAACACACACCTGTGTGAAGGTAGGGCCGGGCTTCAGTGCACATTCAAACCAGACAAAATGATGCGTAAAAACTGTCCAATGAGAGCAAGTGCTGAGGGGGTGGGGTTTAGATTTGCTTTGCGTTGTCAAGGTTTCAAACCAAACACAACAACAGATCCGTCAACCAACTGATGAACAGCGTTTATCACGTCTCTTCCCCTGTCACACCCAACCACATTCCACTCCACAGACTAACATAACCCCTGCTATGGAACATGTGTTGTGAGCATGTTTGGTTTGAAACTGGCCTTCACCTCCTGCGTTTGCATATCTGGTTCTGGCTGAATACGTTTCTCCATTAAGTAACACACACCTGTTCAAAGGAAGGGCCGAGCTTTAGGAGAGATTCAAACCAGACAAAATGATGGTTAACAACGCAGCCAACTCTATGCTATCCAATGAGGACGTGAGTTGGGGGAGGACCTAGATGTTTGTTGCGTTGTCCGTCAGAAAAGGTGGGGAGGAAACACACACCTGGGTGAAGACTGGGTCAGAGGCAGATTTTTAGACCCACTGAAGAGACCAGAGTTATCGGAGGAACACGGCAGGTAGTCTACACTGAACACTGAAGAGACCAGAGTTGTCTGAGGAACACAACAGGTAGTCTACACTGAAGAGACCAGAGTTGTCTGAGGAACACGACAGGTAGTCTACAATGAAGACTGAAGAGACCAGAGTTGTCTGAGGAACACGACAGGTAGTCTACACTGACCACTGAAGAGACCAGGGTTGTCTGAGGAACACGACAGGTAGTCTACACTGACCACTGAAGAGACCAGGGTTGTCTGAGGAACACGGCAGGGAGTCTACACTGAAGAGACCAGAGTTGTCTGAGGAACACAACAGGTAGTCTACACTGAAGAGACCAGGGTTGTCTGACGAACACGGCAGGTAGTCTACACTGACCACTGAAGAGACCAGAGTTGTCTGAGGAACACGACAGGTAGTCTACACTGACCACTGAAGAGACCAGAGTTGTCTGAGGAACACGACAGGTAGTCTACACTGAAGAGACCAGGGTTGTCTGAGGAAAGGTAGTCTACACTGAACACTGAAGAGACCAGAGTTGTCTGAGGAACACAACAGGTGGTCTACACTGAAGACTGAAGAGACCAGGGTTGTCTGAGGAACACGACAGGTAGTCTACACTGACCACTGAAGAGACCAGGGTTGTCTGAGGAACAAGACAGGCAGTCTACACTGACCACAGAAGAGACCGGAGTTGTCTGAAAACTGAAGAAAACCTTGTTCATATTTTATTTGGACAAATTCACTAATCCCGATTAAAGGAGTAACAATAGGAGTGTTTTGTCTCCTAAATTCACAGACTCCAACGACTGAGAAGACATGAACACCTCTGTAGACAGCAACTCTACTCTCCTCTCCTCCTTCACTGAACACCTTCAGGTAAAAATGTATAATAACATCCCATAATAAACCATTTGTAAGGTATTTAAACGTGTGAATAACTAGCTTACTAACATTTATAAATGTGGGTTGTAATGATTAATAAATGTTAATCAAACTGTTTTGTAAATGTCTTATAAATGATTTACTAAGGACTGTTATTATAGTGTTACCCTCTATTCTTTCCAGAATGTACTGTACACTGCTGCCATCTCCATCAACCTCATCCTGGGTCTCCCCACCAATGTCTACGTCGTGTGGCTGATAGTGACCGGAGCGGGAGGGACGATGGCTTCAGACTTCTTCTCTCTCAACCTGGCTGTGTCTGAGATCCTCTCCAGCCTGTCCAATCTGATGTTTATTGTTCATCGTCTCCTCCAAGATAATGGTGCTTTATGGAGCGTTGGTACATTCTTTTCCGGTTTCAACTTCTTTGGTCATCCTCTGTTCCAGTGTTGTATCTGTGTGGAGCGCTACCTGGCGGTGGTCCACCCTGTAACCTTCCTGAAGTACAAACCCCTGAGATACAGGGTGGGGTGTTGTGGTGTTGTCTGGCTGATGGTGCTTGGCTCCTGCTTTGTTAATATGCTTGGTAATTACCAATCTGCATGGTGGAAGATATTTGCTTTGATTTTTAACCTTCTTACGCTTTCCGTGATGTTGTTCTGTTGCCTGGCTGTTCTCTGGGCTCTGAAACGTCCCGGTCTGGGGGAAGGAGAGAGACAGGGGGAAGGGATGAACAACATGAAGCTGAGGGCCTTCAGGATCATTTCAATGATCACGGTGTCTATGATTGTCAACTACGTCCCACTGGTTCTTCTCCTAACCAGTTACCATTTTATAGAACCAGTGGAGTTTTGGGGAGGTTGGTCCATTTGTTTCTCTTTCACTGTTGTCAGTGGGTTTGTTCACTCACTCCTCTACCTCCACCGGTCTGGGAAACTGCCCTGTATCAGGTGACCCTGAGGCTGAGGTCACACTGGGCACTGACATCAGTTCAACGTCTAATTATGATTTACAATTTGAACCATTTGATTTGGACTAAAAGTTGGGTGAAAAAGTGACAACATTTCCCGAAACTGATTCACATTGACTTGCAATCAGTTTTCAACGTTGATTGAACGTCATCATGTTGATTTTATGTGTTGAAGTTACGTGGAAACAACATTGATTCCACCATTTTGTGCCCAGTGGCATGGCACTTGCAAGATTTATATTTTCCTCATTACTAAGACGAACCAATCCAATCTGTACAAAGCAGGAACCAATGAGAATAGAATAGGGGCGGAAAAGTAGTTGTGGGAATTAAAGAGACAATCTGGGTTTCAAACAACAACAAAACCATTTGTTGAATTTAAAAGAAAGAAACGTTTTTGCAAAGAAAAAGGAAAAAATGTAAAAAATGTTTTATCTACAATTGTTAAATGTTAAGTTAAATTAATGGTAATATTATTTCTGACTATGTTTGCAGCCTCCTAGCCTGTGTGAAACATGAGAAATAGAAACCATATTTTTTGAATAATCTTAAACTGTTAAATGTTATGATAAAAATACGTTAAAATAATTGTAATAAGGCCTCCCGGGTGGAGCAGTGGTCTAGGGCACTGCATCGCAGTGCTAACTGCGCCACCAGAGTCTCTGGGTTCGCGCCCAGGCTCTGTCGCAGCCGGCTGCGACCGGGAGTCCGTGGGGCGACGCACAATTGGCATAGCGTCGTCCGGGTTTGGCCGGTAGGGATATCCTTGTCTCATCGTGCTCCAGCGACTCCTGTGGCGGGCCGGGCTCAGTGCGTGCTAACTAAGGGGGCCAGGTACACGGTGTTTCCTCCGACACATTGTTGCGGCTGGCTTCTGGGTTGGAGGCGCGCTGTGTTAAGAAGCAGTGCGGCTTGGTTGGGTTGTGCTTCGGAGGACGCGTGGCTTTCAACCTTTGTCTCTCCCGAGCCCGTACGGGAGTTGTAGCGATGAGACAAGATAGTAATTACTAGCGATTGGATACCACGAAAATTGGGGAGAAAATGGGATAAAAATAAATAAATAATAAATAAAATAAATAAATAAATATTAATAATAATAATTGTAATATTAGTTTCTGACTGTTTTTCCTGACTGTTTTCCTCTCTCCAGCTGTGACACTTCATAAATAGAAGCAAGAACTTAAAAAATATAATCTACAGTTGTTCATTGTTAAATGAAATTCAGCTAAATGAGTTGTAATTAATTGTAATAATTTGATTTGATGACTGTTTTGCCATCTCCTATACTTTGAAAAGAGAAACAAACTAAACAGTCATTAATATTACTATTTATTTAACTTTATTTAACTTGTCATTAACAGTTTTATTTTTCAAGTGTTGCAATCTCTTTTTATTGTATACAATACTGTAGTATGTGGTAGATTATTGTGATGTCATACTGACCTTAGTAGAACACAATGACTGTAATATGTGGTAGTTTATTGTGATGTCATACTGACCTTAGTAGAACACACTGACTGTAATATGTGGTAGTTTATTGTGATGTCATACTGACCTTAGTAGAACACAATGACTGTAATATGTGGTAGTTTATTGTGATGTCATACTGACCTTAGTAGAACACAATGACAGTAATATGTAGTAGCTTATTGTGATGTCATACTGACCTTAGTAGAACACAATGACTGTAATATGTGGTAGTTTATTGTGATGTCATACTGACCTTAGTAGAACACACTGACTGTAATATGTAGTAGCTTATTGTGATGTCATACTGACCTTAGTAGAACACAATGACTGTAATATGTGGTAGCTTATTGTGATGTCATACTGACCTTAGTAGAAATCAATGACTGTAATATGTGGTAGTTTATTGTGATGTCATACTGACCTTAGTAGAACACAATGACTGTAATATGTGGTAGTTTATTGTGATGTCATACTGACCTTAGTAGAACACAATGACTGTAATATGTGGTAGTTTATTGTGATGTCATACTGACGTTAGTAGAACACAATGACTGTAATATGTGGTAGTTTATTGTGATGTCATACTGACCTTAGTAGAACACAATGACTGTAATATGTGGTAGCTTATTGTGATGTCATACTGACCTTAGTAGAACACAATGACTGTAATATGTGGTAGTTTATTGTGATGTCATGCTGACCTTAGTAGAACACAATGACTGTAATATGTGGTAGTTTATTGTGATGTCATACTGACCTTAGTAGAACACAATGACTGTAATATGTGGTAGCTTATTGTGATGTCACACTGACCTTAGTAGAACACAATGACTGTAATATGTGGTAGTTTATTGTGATGTCATACTGACGTTAGTAGAACACAATGACTGTAATATGTGGTAGCTTATTGTGATGTCATACTGACTTTAGTAGATCACAATGACTGTAATATGTGGTAGCTTATTGTGATGTCATACTGACCTTAGTAGAACACAATGACTGTAATATGTGGTAGTTTATTGTGATGTCATACTGACCTTAGTAGAACACAATGACTGTAATATGTGGTAGTTTATTGTGATGTCATACTGACCTTAGTAGAACACACTGACTGTAATATGTGGTAGTTTATTGTGATGTCATACTGACCTTAGTAGAACACACTGACTGTAATATGTGGTAGCTTATTGTGATGTCATACTGACTTTAGTAGATCACAATGACTGTAATATGTGGTAGCTTATTGTGATGTCATACTGACCTTAGTAGAACACAATGACTGTAATATGTTGTAGTTTATTGTGATGTCATACTGACCTTAGTAGAACACAATGACTGTAATATGTGGTAGTTTATTGTGATGTCATACTGACCTTAGTAGAACACAATACTGTAATATGTGGTAGTTTATTGTGATGTCATACTGACCTTAGTAGAACACAATGACTGTAATATGTGGTAGTTTATTGTGATGTCATACTGACCTTAGTAAAACACACTGACTGTAATATGTGGTAGTTTATTGGGATGTTTTACAGATCTTAGGTGAATGCACTGACTGTAAGTTACACCAGTTGGTTGAAAAAGCTTTAAATTAAGGTTAAAATCCAGGTCATGTGACATAATCAACATAAACGCAGGGCTCTACTCATGAGGCATTAAAAGTCATATTCTTTTACCTGAGGCAAGGATATGCATATTCTTGACACTATTTGAAAGGAAACACTTTGAAGTTTGTGGAAATGTGAAATTAATGTAGGAGGATAAAACATAAAAAAATAGATATGGTAAAAGATAAAACAATAAAAAAAAACATGCATTTAATTTTTGTTGCAAGATCTTTGAAATGCCAAAGAAAAGCCATACAATGAGATAGGAAGCTGATACACTGAAGAATGAGAGAGCTACATCATAATTAGCATGAATTCTCCCAGGAGTCCCTCACGAGTATCAGGTTTCAGGTAAGACCCAAATGCAGACTGTGTCGAAGTAACAATGTTTATTACAACAACAGGGGCAGGCAAACGACAGGTCAAGGCAGGCAGGGGTCGGTATTCCAGAGTAGTGGGGCAAAGTTATTGGACGTCCGCCAGGCTTAGGGTCAGGGTGGGCAGAAAAGGTCAAAACTGGGAAAAACAGGAACAATAGTGAAGACAGGAGCAGGGAAAGAAACACTGGTAGGTTTGATGAATAAAAACGAACTGGCAACAAACAAACAGAGAACACAGGTATATATTTTTTTTTTCACCTTTATTTAACCAGGTAGGCTAGTTGAGAACAAGTTCTCATTTGCAACTGCGACCTGGCCAAGATAAAGCATAGCAGTGTGAACAGACAACAACACAGAGTTACACATGGAGTAAACAATAGACAAGTCAATAACATGGTAGAAAAAAGAGAATCTATATACAATGTGTGCAAAAGGCATGAGGTAGGCAATAAATCGAATAATTACAATTTAGCAGATTAACACTGGAGTGATAAATCATCAGATGATCATGTGCAAGAAGAGATACTGGTGTGCAAAAGAGCAGAAAAGTAAATAAATAAAAGCAGTATGGGGGTGAGGTAGGTAAATTGGGTGGGTAGTTTACAGATGGACTATGTACAGCTGCAGCGATCGGTTAGCTGCTCGGATAGCAGATTCTTAAAGTTGTTGAGGGAGATAAAAGTCTCCAACTTCAGAGATTTTTGCAATTCGTTCCAGTCGCAGGCAGCAGAGAACTGGAAGGAAAGGCGTCCAAATGAGGTTTTGGCTTTAGGGATGATCAGTGAGATACACCTGCTGGAGCGCGTGCTACGGGTGGGTGTAGCCATCGTGACCAGTGAACTGAGATAAGGCGGCACTTTACCTAGCATAGCCTTGTAGATGACCTGGAGCCAGTGGGTCTGACGACGAACATGTAGCGAGGGCCAGCCGACTAGGGCATACAGGTCGCAGTGGTGGGTCGTATAAGGTGCTTTAGTAACAAAACGGATGGCACTGTGATAAACTGCATCCAGTTTGCTAAGTAGAGTATTGGAAGCTATTTTGTAGATGACATCGCCGAAGTCGAGGATCGGTAGGATAGTCAGTTTTACTAGGGTAAGTTTGGCGGCGTGAGTGAAGGAGGCTTTGTTCCGGAATAGAAAGCCGACTCTAGATTTGATTTTGGATTGGAGATGTTTGATATGAGTCTGGAAGGAGAGTTTGCAGTCTAGCCAGACACCTAGGTACTTATAGATGTCCACATATTCTAGGTCGGAACCGTCCAGGGTGGTGATGCTAGTCGGGCGTGCGGGTGCAGGCAGCGAACGGTTGAAAAGCATGCATTTGGTTTTACTAGCATTTAAGAGCAGTTGGAGGCCACGGAAGGAGTGTTGTATGGCATTGAAGCTCATTTGGAGGTTAGATAGCACAGTGTCCAGGGAAGGGCCGGAAGTATACAGAATGGTGTCGTCTGCGTAGAGGTGGATCAGGGAATCGCCCGCAGCAAGAGCAACATCATTGATGTATACAGAGAAAAGAGTCGGCCCGAGAATTGAACCCTGTGGTACCCCCATAGAGACTGCCAGAGGACCGGACAACATGCCCTCCGATTTGACACACTGAACTCTGTCTGCAAAGTAGTTGGTGAACCAGGCAAGGCAGTCATTAGAAAAACCGAGGCTATTGAGTCTGCCGATAAGAATATGGTGATTGACAGAGTCGAAAGCCTTGGCCAGGTCGATGAAGACGGCTGCACAGTAATGTCTTTTATCGATGGCGGTTATGATATCGTTTAGTACCTTGAGCGTGGCTGAGGTGCACCCGTGACCGGCTCGGAAACCGGATTGCACAGCGGAGAAGGTACGGTGGGATTCGAGATGGTCAGTGATCTGTTTGTTGACTTGGCTTTCGAAGACCTTAGCTAGGCAGGGCAGGATGGATATGGGTCTGTAACAGTTTGGGTCCAGGGTGTCTCCCCCTTTGAAGAGGGGAATGACAGCAGCAGCTTTCCAATCCTTGGGGATCTCAGATGATACGAAGGAGAGGTTGAACAGGCTGGTAATAGGGGGTGCGACAATGGCGGCGGACAGTTTCAGAAATAGGGGGTCCAGATTGTCAAGCCCAGCTGATTTGTATGGGTCCAGGTTTTCCAGCTCTTTCAGAACATCTGCTATCTGGATATGGGTAAAGGAGAAGCTGGGGACGCTTGGGCGAGTAGCAGCGGGCCGGGCGGGGCTGCTGGCCAAGGTTGGAGTACCCAGGTGGAAGGCATGGCCAGCCCTTGAGAAATGTTTGTTGAAGTTTTCGATTATCACGGACTTATCAGTGGTGACCGTGTTATCTAGCCTCAGTGCAGTGGGAATCTGGGAGGAGGTGCTCTTGTTTTCCATGGACTTTACAGTATCCCAGAACTTTTTGGAGTTAGAGCTACAGGATGCAAATTTCTGCTTGAAAAAGCTGGCCTTTGCTTTCCTGACTGACTGCGTGTATTGGTTCCTGACTTCCCTGAACAGTTGCATATCACGGGGGCTCTTCGATGCTATCGCAGTTCGCCACAGGATGTTTTTGTGCTGGTCGAGGGCAGTCAGGTCTGGAGTGAACCAAGGGCTATATCTGTTCTTGGTTCTGCATTTTTTGAACGGAGCATGCTTGTCTAATATGGTGAGGAAGTAACTTTTAAAGAATGACCAGGCATCCTCAACTGACGGGATGAGGTCAATATCCTTCCAGGGTACCCGGGCCAGGTCGATTAGAAAGGCCTGCTCGCAGAAGTGTTTCAGGGAGCGTTTGACAGTGATGAGGGGTGGTCGTTTGACCGTGGACCCGTGGCGGATACAGGCAATGAGGCAGTGATCACTGAGATCTTGATTGAAGACAGCAGAGGTGTATTTGGAGGGCAAGTTGGTCAGGATAATGTCTATTAGGGTGCCCATGTTTACGGATTTGGGGTTGTACCTGGTGGGTTCCTTGATGATTTGTGTGAGATTGAGGGCATCAAGCTTAGATTGTAGGACTGCCGGGGTGTTAAGCATATCCCAGTTTAGGTCACCTAACAGAACAAACTCTGAAGCTAGATGGGGAGCGATCAATTCACAGATGGTGTCCAGGGCACAGCTGGGAGCTGAGGGGGGTCGGTAGCAGGCGGCAACAGTGAGAGACTTATTTCTGGAGAGATTAATTTTTAAAATTAGAAGTTCAAACTGTTTGGGCATAGACTTGGAAAGTATGACAGAACTTTGCAGGCTATCTCTGCAGTAGATTGCAACTCCTCCCCCTTTGGCAGTTCTGTCTTGACGGAAAGTGTTATAGTTGGGTATGGAAATCTCAGAGTTTTTGGTGGCCTTCCTAAGCCAGGATTCAGACACGGCAAGGACATCATGGCTGGCAGAGTGTGCTAAAGTGGTGAGTAAGGCAAACTTAGGCAGGAGGCTTCTGATGTTGACATGCATGAGGCCAAGGCTTTTTCAAATAAATAAAAATAAATACACTGGGGATAATGGGGAAGATGGGCTACACCTGGAGGGGGGTGGAGACAATCAGAAAGTAACACGGGTAGGTTTGATGAATAAAAACGAACTGGCAACAGACAAACAGAGAACACAGGTATAAATACACTGGGGATAATGGGGAAGATGGACGACACCTGGAGGGGTGGAGACAATCACAAAGACAGGTGAAACAGATCAGGGTGTGACAATGAGTTTTCCCAAATCTACCCTAGTGGCTGAATAGGTCAATTGATCCATTTTCAAGTAAATAAACTACTATGTGCTGAATATTTTTATTTCACCTTTATTCAACCAGTTAGTTCAGTTGAGAACAAATTATCATTTATGACTGTAAACCTGAGAAAAAATCCAAACAGGAAGTAGGAATTCTGAGGTTGGTCGATTTTCAACCAAGACCCTATTGAATAAACAGTGGGATATGGATGAGTTTGTACTTCCTACGGCTTCCACTAAATGTCAACAGTCTGTAGAACCTTGTCTGATGCCTCTACTGTGAAGGGGGGCCGAATGAGAGGTGATTGAGTAAGGTCTATCATGACCTGACCATGGTCTGACCATGCACGTACACAGGAGAGGGAGCTGTGTTCGATCGCACATCTGAAGTCATTGTAATTCTCAAGTTGTAACGTTACTGAAGATTTATGTTAAAAACATTCTAAAGATTGATTGAACATTGATTGACATGATTCTCCTGACTGTTACGGAAAATTTTGACATTTCGTCTGCTTTTAGTGAACACGCTTCCTGACTTTGAAATTGTTTACCAAACACGGTAACAAAAATAGCTATTTGGACAATAATGATAGACATTACTGAACAAAACAAACATTTCTTGTGGAAGTGGGAGTCCTGGGAGTGCATTTTGATGAATATCAGCAAAGGTAAGTGAAGATTTATAATGCTTTTTATGATATAATGCTTTTTTTGACTGCACAATTTGGCGGGTAACTGTATGGCTTCCTTTTGTAGCTGAACCCTGTTCTCAGATTATTTAATATTGTGCTTTTGCCATAAAGCTTTTTGAAATCTGACACAGCGGTTGCATTAAGAACAAGTTTATCTTTAATTTTATGTAAAACATGTATCTTTCATCAAAGTTAATGATGAGTATTTATGTTATTTGACGTGGTTCTCTGCAATTTCTCCGGTTATTTTGGAGGCATTTCTGAACATGGCGCCAATGTAAACTGAGATTTTTGGATATAAATATGAACTTTATCGAACAAAATATATATATATTGTGTACCATGAAATCCTATGAGTGTCATCTGATGAAGATCAGCAAAGGTTATTGATTAATTCTATCTCTATTTCTGCTTTTTGTGACTCCTGTCTTTGGCTGAAAAATTGCTGTGTTTTTCTGTGATTTTGCGGTGACCTAACATAATCGTTTGTGGTGCTTTCGCTGTAAAGCCTATTTGAAATCGGACACTTTGGTGGGATTAATAACAAGATTACCTTTAAAATGGTATAAGATACATGTATATTTGAGGAATTTTAATTTTGAGATTTCTGTTGTTTGAATTTGGCGCCCTGCGCTTTCACTGGCTGTTGTCATATCATCCCGTTAATGGGATTACATCCATCAGAAGTTAAGATGGTGAGGAAAGCACTTTTAAAGAATAACCAGGCATCCTTTACTAACGGGATGAGGTCAATATCCTTCCAGGATACCCGGGCCAGGTCGATGAGAAAGGCCTGCTCGCTGAAGTGTTTTAGGGAGTGTTTGACAGTGATGAGGGGTGGTCGTTAGACCGCAGACCTATTACAGATGCAGGCAATAAGGCAGTGATCACTAAGACCCTGGTTGAAGATAGCAGAGGTGTATTTGGAGGGCAGGTTGGGTAGGATGATATCTATGATGGTGCCCGTGTTTACGGATTTGGGGTCTGGTAGGTGCATTGATAATTTGTGTGAGATTGAGGGCATCAAGCTTAGCTTGTAGGATGGCCGGGGTGTTAAGCATGTTCCAGTTTAGGTCACCTAACAGCACGAGCTCTGAAGATAGATGGGGAGCAATAAATTCACATATGGTGTCCAGGGCACAGCTTGGGGCTGAGGGGGGTCTATAACAAGCGGCAACGTTGAGAGACTTGTTTCTGGAAAGGTGGGTTTTTAAAAGTAGAAGCTCAAATTGTTTGGGCACAGACCTGGATAGTAAGTCAGAACTCTTCAGGCTATCTCTGCAGTTAATTGCAACTCAGCCCCGTTTGGTAGTTCTATCTTGTCGGAAATTGTTATGGTTAGGAATGGAAATTTCAGGGTTTTTGGTGGTCTTCCTAAGCCAGGATTCAGACATGGCTAGAACATCCGGGTTGGCAGAGTGTGCTAAAGCAATGAATAAAACAAACTTAGGGAGGAGGCTTCTAATGTCAACATGCATGAAACCAAGGCTTTTACAGTTACAGAAGTCAGCAGATGAGAGCGCCTGGGTAATGGGAGTGGAGCCTGGCACTGCAGGGCCTGGATTAACCTCCATATCACCAGAGGAACAGAGGAGGAGTAGGATACGACTAAAGGCTTTAAGAACTGGTCGTCTAGTACGTTCGGAACAGAGAGTAAATGGAGCAGGTTTCTGGGCATGGCAGAGTAGATTCAAGGCATGATGTACAGACAAATGTGTGGTAGGATGTGAATACAGTGGAGGTAAACCAATGCATTGAGTGACGATGAGAGAGATATTGTCTCTAGAAACATCGTTTAAACCAGGTGAGGTCACCGCATGTGTGGGAGGTGGAACTAAAGGGTTAGGTAATGCGTATTGAGCAGGGCTATAGGCTCTACATGGAAATAAGGCAATAATCACTAACCAAAACAGCATGTTGACATTAGGGAGAGGCATGCGTAGCCAAGTGATCATAGCGGTCCAGTGAGTAGCTCGGCGGGCTGGAGACAAGGCGATTCAGACAGCTAGCGGGCCGGGGCTAGCAAGCTAGCAGAAGGGCCTTAGAGGGATGTTGCGATGGAAGAAGTCTGTTGTTACGTCGGCAGACTAATCGTGATGGATCAGCAGGGCTCCATGTGGTAAAAGGGTCCAGGCCAATTGGCAAAATAGGTATTGTAGCCCAAGAATATAACTCTGCTTCAACTCTGCTTCATGAATATTAAACTATGTCCAGGCTGAACACCTGTGTGTCCAACATTCTGCAAACAAATGCAGCTCTTTATTGGAGCAGGGTGAAGTTGCACCTAGATGATGATCTTGGGTCAGTTTTGTCTAGTCCCCATCAATGGTTAAGGGTAGGATTGGTGGAGGGACCAGCTGATCCTAGATCTGTACCTCGGGGAAACTTCACCCCCATTATACAGATCATTGACATGCAAAAGTAGAGGAATGACTGTGCAGTGTGAACATAACCATGTTCCCTTTGTCTTTATCTGGGATCGGTACATCCATTCTATGACTTTTGAATTAATGACATTAAGCCATTTATATAGCCATTTATTCTTGAAGGATATTATTTGTAATGCCTCATGACTAGAGACCTTTGTTTTGGTTAATCATGTCACATGACTTAGATTTTAACCTTTATTTAAAGGTTTTTCATCAAACTGTCTCCCTTTTTTATGTCAGATGGTCATGACAGATGATCGGGCGAGCTGTAGGGGGCGACGTAGGGGGCGACATATGTCCTACTAAGGTTAGTAAGAAATCACAACAAACTACCACATTATATAGTATTGTAAACAATAAAAATAGATTGAGAAGAGAGACAAACAAAACAGTCATTAATATTAATATTTATTTAACTTTATTTAACTTGTCATTAACAATATTATTTCTCAAGTGTCACTACGTCTAGGAGATGGAAAAACAGTCAGAAAAACTGTTAAAAATGTATATGTATCTAATGTAGCTTAATTTAATTAATAAATGAACAACGGTAGATTATACTTTTAAGATCTTGCTTCTATTTCACAATTTTCACAGCTGGAGAGCAGAAAACAGTCAGACACTAATATTACAATTTATTTACTGTATTTTTAACCTCTAATTCCTCCCAAACCCGGATCCGGGAGCACCCCCATCAGTAAAAAAGCTGACTAGCATAGCCTAGCATAGCGTCACAAGTAAATACTAGCATCTAAATATCATTAAATCACAAGTCCAAGACACCAGATGAAAGATACACATCTTGTGAATCCAGCCATCATTTCTGATTTTTAAATGTTTTACAGGGAAGACACAATATGTAAATCTATTAGCTAACCACGTTAGCAAAAGACACCACTTTTTTTACTCCACCACTTTTTTACTCCATCAGTAGCTATCACAAATTCGACCAAATAAAGATATAAATAGCCACTAACCAAGAAACAACTTCATCAGATGACAGTCTGATAACATATTTATTGTATAGCATATGTTTTGTTAGAAAAATGTGCATATTTCAGGTATAAATCATAGTTTACCATTGCAGCCACCATCACAACTCTCACCAAAGCGACTAGAATAACTACAGAGAGCAACGTGTATTACCTAATTACTCATCATAAAACATTTCTTAAAAATACACAGCGTACAGCAATTGAAAGACACAGATCTTGTGAATCCAGACAATATTTCAGATTTTCGAAGTGTTTTACAGCGAAAACACAATATAGCGTTATATTAGCTTACCACAATAGCAAACATCACAACAGCATTGATTCAAGCCAAACGTAGCGATAACGTATAAACCACCAAAAGACATTAATTTTTTCACTAACCTTCTCAGAATTCTTCAGATGACAGTCCTATAACATCATATTACACAATGCATATAGAGTTTGTTCGAAAATGTGCATATTTAGCGGCACAAATCGTGCTTATACAATGAGAATAGTATCCAAAACCTCAAGCAATCTGTCCGGCGCCATCTTGGAGAGGCACCTATTCTACTCAAACAGTATTCATAAACTTGACTAAAAAATACAAGTTGGACAGCAAATGAAAGACAAATTAGTTCTTAATGCAATCGCTGTGTTAGATTTTTAAAATTAACGTTACTGCGCAATACAGCGTGCGCTAAAGCGAGACCGCACCATAATTCATGGCGGAATTATTATTTGACATTTGTCAACATAAGTACGAATTAACAGCATAAAGACTGCTTACTATTAGCTGAGCTTCCATCAGAATCTTGGGCAAGGTGTCCTTTCTCCAGAACAATCGTCTTTTGGTTAAAAGATATCCTCTTGTCCTGTCGAAATAGTCGCTAACGTTAGCCATGTGCAGGAGAGGTGTCCAACTCCTGATAGCGCGTCACAAAGAAATCCCAGAAAATCGCAATAAACTGCTATAAACTGCTATAAGTCGGTTTAAATTAACTACCTTATGATGTCATTAACAACTATAACGAATAAAAACATGACCGGAGATATAGAACTGCTAAAACGAAAGCTTTGCAGGACGCCATTGTGATGTCGCTCTTGCGCCTGGCGCACCGTTGAAAAGAACGGTACTTCCGTTCCACGGTCTTATATAGGGCCCCAGATTGCGCAATCCACTCCATTCAAATTCTCCCCGCTTACTGACATCTAGAGGAAGACGTATGCAGTGCATGTAGCCCGATGGCTTACATGGGGACTTATAAACTGAGTCCCGTGTAGCTCAGTTGGTAGAGCATGGCGCTTGCAACGCCAGGGTTGTGGGTTCGATTCCCACGGGGGGCCAGTCAGAAAAAAAAAAAAAAAAAAAAAAAAAAGTATGAATGTATGTACTTGTAAGTCGCTCTGGATAAGAGCGTCTGCTAAATGACTTAAATGTAAATGTAAAATAAACTGACCTCAGAACAGGGACCTCGATTTCTGAAATCTCACTCCCTGACAGGAAATGTGCTGCAGAATGAGTTCTGTTTCAATTAGAGAAATAATTCAAACGGTTTTATAAACTAGAGAGTGTTTTCTATCCAATAGTAATAATAATATGCATATTGTACGAGCAAGAATTGAGTACGAGGCAGTTTAATTTGGGAACGTAATTATTACAAAGTGCAAATAGCACCCCCTATTGCCAAGAGGTTTAACATAACATATAACAGTTGTAGATTATTCCAAAAATATTCCATCTATTTCTCAAGTTTCAGACAGGCTAGGAGACGGCAACATAGTCAGTAATAATATAACAATTAATTTAACTTAATATTTTAAAATTTGAGATAAATAGTTAAAGTGATTATTTCCATTTCTCGGCAAAAATGTCTCTAACTTTTAAATTCCCCCACAAAGAAAAGTGGCGGGGTGTCCGTTTTGTTGTTGTTTGAAACCCAGATTGCCCATTTAATGCCCACAGAACTTCTATTCAACCCCATCCCATTCCATTCTCATTGGTTCACTGTTAATTCAATCGCTTGTCTTAGTCGAAATTAGAACATAGTGATATACACTTTTTAGACTACCGTGCAGACCCAAACCATAATGTTCTGGCTCAGATAATTTCTATTCCAGTACATTCCCAGAAACTACTGGGATTAGATTCAAACCAATCCAGTGCAGCTTGGCTCGGATCGGATTTCTGGTCTGCAAAGAGTATGTGCAGTGCCAGTGCCACGCCACTGGACACAAACTGGTCAAAACAATGTTGTTTCTATGTCACTTCAACAAATAAAATCAATATGATGACATTGAAAACTAACGTGAATTCACGTCAGTTGACAATCAAATGTAAATCAAAATTAGACGTTGAACTGATGTCTTTGAACAGTGTGACCTCAGCCTCAGGGTCCTGTGACACAGGGCAGTTTCCCAGACCTGTGGAGGTAGAGGAGGGGCTGAACAAACCCACTGACAACTGTGAAAGAGAAACAAATGGATCTTCCCTTAAAAATCTCCAGTGGTTCAATAAAATGATAACTGATCAGGAGAATAATCATTGGGAGGTACATGACAATCATAGACACCACGATCATTGAAATGATCCTGAAGGCCCTCAGCTTCATGGTGTTCATCCCTTCCCCCTCTCTCTCTCCTTCCCCCGGACCGGGACGTTTCAGAGCCCAGAGAACAGCCAGGCAGCAGAACAACATCACGGAAAGAGTAAGCAGGTCTAAAATCAAACCAAAGAACCATGCAGATTCGTAATTACTAAACACATTTACAAAGCAGGAGCCAAGCAAAATCAGCCAGACAACACCACAACACCCCACCCTGTATCTCAGGGGTTTGTACTTCAGGAAGGTTACAGGGTGGACCACCGCCAGGTAGCGCTCCACACAGATACAGCACTGGAACAGAGGACGACCAAAGAGGTTGAAACCTTCAAAGAATGTCCCAACGCTCCATAAAGCACCATTATCTTGGAGGAGACGATGAACAATAAACATCAGATTGGACAGGCTGTAGAAGATCTCAGACACAGCCAGGTTGAGAGAGAAGAAGTCTGAAGCCATCGTCCCTACAGCTCCGGTCACTATCAGCCACACGACGTAGACATTGGTGGGGAGACCCAGGATGAGGTTGATGGAGTCAGCAGCAGTGTACAGTACATCCTGGAAATACTGGAAAGGAAGATGGCTTCACTTCATAATAACATTCATTAGTAAGAGATTTATAAGACATTTACAAACAGTTTGCTAATTAATCATTATTCACACATTTGAATTCCTTGTCAATGGTTTATTATGGGATGTTATTATAATGTTTTACCGGAAAGTGTTCAGTGAAGGAAGAGAGGAGAGTAGAGTTGCTGTCTACAGAGGTGTTCATGTCTTCTCAGTCGTTGGAGTCTGTGAATTTAGGAGACAAAACATTCCTAGTTTGACTACTTTGATGAATTTGTCCAAATACAATATGAAGAAAAATATTTTCTCTTCAGTGTAGACTACCTGTTGTGTTCTTCAGACAACTCTGGTCTCTTCAGTGGTCAGTGTAGACTACCTGTTGTGTTCTTCAGACAACTCTGGTCTCTTCAGTGGTCAGTGTAGACTACCTGTTGTGTTCTTCAGACAACCCTGGTCTCTTCAGTCTTCAGTGTAGACTACCTGTTGTGTTCCTCAGATAATCCTGGTCTCTTCAGTGGTCAGTGTAGACTACCTGTCGTGTTCCTCAGATAACCCTGGTCTCTTCAGTGGGTCTAAAGCTCTGCCTCTGACCCAGCCTTCACACAGGTGTGTGTTTCCTCCCCACCTTTTCTGATGGACAACACAACACACATCTAGCTCCTCCCTCAACGCATCATCTCATTGGATAGCATTGAGTTGTCTGCGTTGTCAGGCATCATTTTGTCTGGTTTGAATGTACGTCTAAATCTCGGCCCTCTGACAGGTGTGTGCATAATAATGGACAAATGTATTCAGCCAGAACCAGAGATGCAAACGTAGGAGGTGGAGACAAGGTTTCAAAACAAACACAAACACAACACATGTTCCCTAGTTGGGGTTAGTCTGTGGAGTGGGGTTGGGTTAGTCTGTGGAGTGGGGTTGGGGTTGGGTTAGTCTGTGGAGTGGGGTTGGGGTTAGATTAGTCTGTGGAGTGGGGTTGGGGTTGGGGTTAGGTTAGTCTGTGGAGTGGGGTTGGGGTTAGGTTAGTCTGTGGAGTGGGGTTGGGGTTAGGTTAGTCTGTGGAGTGGGGGTTGGGGTTGGGGGTAGGTTAGTCTGTGGAGTGGGGTTGGGGTTAGGTTAGTCTGTGGAGTTGGGGTTGGGGTTGGGGTTAGGTTAGTCTGTGGAGTGGGGGTTGGGGTGATGGGGTTAGGTTAGTCTGTGGAGTGGGGGTTGGGGTGATGGGGTTAGGTTAGTCTGTGGNAGTTGGGGTGATGGGGTAGGTTAGTCTGTGGAGTGGGGGTTGGGGTGATGGGGTTAGGTTAGTCTGTGGAGTGGGGGTTGGGGTGATGGGGGTAGGTTATTCTGGGGAGTGGGGGTTGGGGTGATGGGGGTAGGTTAGTCTGTGGAGTAGGGGTTGGGGTGATGGGGGTAGGTTAGTCTGTGGAGAGGGGGTTGGGGTGATGGGGGTAGGTTAGTCTGTGGAGTGGGGGTTGGGGTGATGGGGTTAGTTTAGTCTGTGGAATGGGGGTTGGGGTGATGGGGGTAGGTTATTCTGTGGAGTGGGGGTTGGGGTGATGGGGGTAGGTTAGTCTTTGGAGTGGGGGTTGGGGTGATGGGGGTAGGTTAGTCTGTGGAGTGGGGGTTAGGGTGATGGGGGTAGGTTAGTCTGTGGAGTGGGGTTGGGGCTAGGTTAGTCTGTGGAGTGGGGGTTGGGGTGATGTGGTTAGGTTAGTCTGTGGATTGGGGGTTGGGGTGATGGGGGTAGGTTAGTCTGTGGAGTGGGGTTGGGGTTAGGTTAGTCTGTGGAGTGGGGGTTGGGGTGATGTGGTTAGGTTAGTCTGTGGAGTGGGGGTTGGGGTGATGGGGGTAGGTTAGTCTGTGGAGTGGGGGTTGGGGTGATGGGGTTAGGTTAGTGTGTGGAGTTTGGGTTGGGGTCGGGGTTGGGGTTGGGGTTAGGTTGGTCTGTGGAGTGTCGGTTGGGGTGATGGGGGTAGGTTAGTCTGTGGAATGGGGGTTGGGGTGATGGGGGTAGGTTAGTCTGTGTAGTTGGGGTTGGGGTGTTGGGGGTAGGTTAGTCTGTGGAGTGGGGGTTGGGAGTAGGTTAGTCTGTGGAGTGGGGGTTTGGGTGATGGGGGTAGGTTAGTCTGTGGAGTGGGGGTTGGGGTGATGGGGGTAGGTTAGTCTGTGGAGTGGGGGTTGGGGTGATGGGGTTAGGTTAGTCTGTGGAGTGGGGGTTGGGGTTGGGGTTAGGTTAGTCTGTGGAGTGGGGGTTGGGGTGATGGGGTTAGGTTAGTCTGTGGAGTGGGGGTTGGGGTGATGGGGTTAGGTTAGTCTGTGGAGTGGGGGTTGGGGTGATGGGGTTAGGTTAGTCTGTGGAGAGGGGGTTGGGGTGATGGGGGTAGGTTAGTCTGTGGAGTGGGGGTTGGGGTGATGGGGGTAGGTTAGTCTGTGGAGTGGGGGTTGGGGTGATGGGGTTAGGTTAGTCTGTGGAGAGGGGGTTGGGGTGATGGGGGTAGGTTAGTCTGTGGAGAGGGGGTTGGCGTGATGGGGTTAGGTTAGGCTGTGGAGTGGGAAATGGGGTGATGGGGGTATGTTAGCCTGTGGAGTGGGGGTTTGGGTGATGGGGGTAGGTTAGTCTGTGGAGTGGGGGTTGGGGTTGGGGGAAGAGGCAGGAGAAATGCTGTTCTTCATTTTCATTTGGTTGACGGAGTCCTATGTATATCGGAAATTGAAACCTAGTCGCAATTTTTATACGGAAAACGCAAAGCAAACCGGTGCACTATATGGAGAATAGGGCTCTGGTCTAAAGTGGTGCACTATATGGAGAATAGGGCTCTGGTCTAAAGTGGTGCACTATATGGAGAATAGGGCTCTGGTCTAAAGTGGTGCACTATATGGATAATAGGGCTCTGGTCTAAAGTGGTGCACTATATGGATAATAGGGCTCTGGTCTAAAGTGGTGCACTATATGGAGAATAGGGCTCTGGTCTAAAGTAGTGCACTATATGGATAATAGGGCTCTGGTCTAAAGTGGTGCACTATATGGAGAATAGGGCTCTGGTCTAAAGTAGTGCAATATATAGGGAATAGGGGTCTCTATGTAGGAAATAAGGGACCATTTGGGTAGAAGGAACAATACAGTATATTGCTGATGTTGCTCCTAGCTGGGAGGAAGTACTGTAGAGTTTAAATTAACTTTTGTCAACAAATACTTTCATAGATATATAGCGTGTAACTGTAACCCGTTTTTATTGAGAATGAAGATGACAGGAATAGACTCAGTACTAAGACACAGTTTGTGTTTTAAGACACTCCATTTTGGCTCAATGTCTTGGAAACATGCAATGCAATGCTATTTCATGATTCGAGACACCATTTAGACAGCACTTGACAACATGTTATGTATTTACACTGCTCAAAAAAATAAAGGGAACACTTAAACAACGCAATGTAACTCCAAGTCAATCACACTTCTGTTGTGTTGTTTAAGTGTTCCCTTTATTTTTTTGAGCAGTGTATAATGTATCAATATACATATTTTCATATTTACATATTATATTTGACACAGTGTCATTGGTCAAGATCAAATGCAGATTTAAGTTTCATGAGAATTTACATCCAAAATGGCTTCCCTTTTCAAGTTTATTATCTCTTGCCTACAAACTATACAGAGAGACACAGATTCTGTCACGCCCTGACCGTAGAGATCCTCTTTATGTCTCTGTTTTGGTTGGTCAGGGCGTCAGTTGGGGTGGGCATTCTATGTTTTTCATTCTATGTTTTGTATATCTATGTGTTTGGCCTGGTATGGTTCCCAATCAGAGGCAGCTGTCTATCGTTGTCTCTGATTGAGAACCATATTTAGGTAGCCTGTTCCCATCTGTGTTTAAGGGTAGTTATTTTCTGTTTTCTGTTTTGTGTGTTCACCTTACAGGACTGTTCGTTTGTCGTTTTTGTTGTTTCGTCAAGTGTTTCGTATTTTATTAAAGGTAATATGAACACTTACCACACTGCACCTTGGTCCTCTTCTCCTTCTCCTGACGACGTTTGATACAGATTCTCTGGTGAATTTTATCCTATAATAGATTATCTATAGGATTAATTAATTGATTCTTGACATGGTACAAATCAAATACAGAAGCAGATTTAGTGTTTCTGAAGAAGTCACATGTCAGATTGGTTGCACAAACCCAGGGTTGAACTACGATGAAGAAGCAAACGGACATTCCAGAAGTAATGATGAAAAGCTGTTGAGAGACCAGCACCTCTTCTTCCTCAGGGTCCTTCCTTCATCGCTGAAACTCCCCAATAGACTTCGGTGAGGAGAAGGTCTCGTCATACATCCTCTGAAACATGACCCGTCTGGCCGCACTGCTTCTAATCACACTTCCTGCTTCACCAGGAAGTCAGCCGCACCAATGTGTCGGAAGAAACACCGTTCGACTGACTAACAGGCCGTTCTACTGCCAATGTTTGTCTATGGATCATTTAAAAAATAATAATAATATTTCATCTTTATTTAACCAGGTAGGCCAGTTGAGAACAAGTTCTCATTTAAAACTGCGACCTGGCCAAGACAAGGCAAAGCAGTGCCACAAAAACAACAACACAGAGTTAAACATAAACAAACGTACAGTAATTGCATGGCTGTGTGTTCAATTGTAAACACCTGTCAGCAACGGGTGTGGCTGAAAATAGCTGATACACTAATTTGAAGAGATGTCCACAATAGTTTGTATTTATAGTGTATTATGAAAATGTACCACATTTCTATCGCTATAGTAGTTGTGGTCAGTAGTTATGTGGATGTGGTCAGTAGTTATGTGGAGGTGGTCAGTAGTTATGTGGTCAGTAGTTATGTGGATGTGGTCAGTAGTTATGTGGTTGTGGTCAGTAGTTATGTGGAGGTGGTCAGTAGTTATATGAATGTGGTCAGTAGTTATGTGGATGTGGTCAGTAGTTATGTGGATGTGGTCAGTAGTTATGTGGATGAGGTCAGTAGTTATGTAGTTGTGGTCAGTAGTTATGTGGATGTGGTCAGTAGTTATGTGGATGTGGCCAGTAGTTATGTGGATGTGGTCAGTAGTTATGTGGATGTGGTCAGTAGTTATGTGGTCAGTAGTTATGTGGATGTGGTCAGTAGTTATGTGGTTGTGGTCAGTAGTTATGTGGATGTGGTCAGTAGTTATGTGGATGTGGTCAGTAGTTATGTGGATGTGGTCAGTAGTTATGTGGATGAGGTCAGTAGTTATGTAGTTGTGGTCAGTAGTTATGTGGATGAGGTCAGTAGAATATGTGGATGTGGTCAGTAGTTATGTGGATGTGGTCAGTAGTTATGTGGTCAGTAGTTATGTGGATGAGGTCAGTAGTTATGTGGATGTGGTCAGTAGTTATGTGGATGTGGTCAGTAGTTATGTGGATGTGGTCAGTAGTTATGTGGATGTGGTCAGTAGTTATGTGGATGTGGTCAGTAGTTATGTGGATGTGGTCAGTAGTTATGTGGATGTGGCCAGTAGTTATGTGGATGAGGTCAGTAGAATATGTGGATGTGGTCAGTAGTTATGTGGATGTGGTCAGTAGTTATGTGGTCAGTAGTTATGTGGATGAGGTCAGTAGTTATGTGGATGTGGTCAGTAGTTATGTGGATGTGGTCAGTAGTTATGTGGATGTGGTCAGTAGTTATGTGGATGAGGTCAGTAGTTATGTGGATGTGGTCAGTAGTTATGTGGATGTGGTCAGTAGTTATGTGGAGGTGGTCAGTAGAATATATTGTTGATCTGATTTTTTATTTTAAAAGCAGAGAAGTGTAGGACGATTTTAAATGCTCTAAGTTTATGTGTGACTTGTTGAGGGAGTGGTCAAAACGGCAGTTGTTTGGAAGAAATGTGTAATGCAGTTACTATAACCACTATATTGTTAGATCTGTAGCCAAATTGGAATAGCAGACAAGTAGAAGCAGATGTCACACCTTCCAACTAATGTCTAACCTGTTCTGAAAGTGGTAAAAATATCAGCTGTTAATAAAAAGTTACAGAAAATGTTGTTGATGCCGTTACTAAATATACTTTAATCAGAATGAGATATTTTTGTTCCTGTAAGGGCACAAGGCAAGACCCAGATGCAGACACAGGAGGAAGATTATTATAAATAAAGACTCAAACCAATCTAAACGTGGTAGGCAAGCGAATGGTCGTGGACAGGAAAAAGGTCAAAACCAGTTCAGAGTCCAGGAGGTACAGAGCGGCAGGTAGAATGGTCAGGCAGACGGGTACGGAGTCCAGAAAACAGGCGAGGGTCAAAACTGGGAGGACTAGCAAAAAGAGAATAGAAGCAGGAGTACGTGAAAACACGCTGGTGACTTGAACGACATGACAAGACGAACTGGCACAGAGAGACAGGAAACACAGGGATAAATACACCGGGGAGAATAAGCGACACGTGGAGGGGGTGGAGACAATCACAAGGACAGGTGAAACAGACCAGGGTGTGACAGTTCCGCAGTCAGATTTGAAAAACAGAGAAGTAGAGAAAGATTTAAGACCCTCTAACTATTTGTCGAAGTTGGTGGCAAAGTTGTCAAAGCAACTCATTTGTGTAGGAAGTGATGATGTCACAATGGTCTTATAGAATCTTGAGGAAATTCCATAGAACTGAATGAATATGGACAAAAACAAGGACAAACAAATGTGTAACTTAAAAAGTATAAAAGATATCAACAAGTTTTATACAAGCACATTATTCCAGACCAATCGGCACGTTTTAAAGTTTTAACTTAAAAAGTATAAAGATATGGGAAATGTTTTCCTGGCACACTTTAGGTCCATTGATACCAGTTAAGAAACTTTTGAATGCCACAGCGTATCTGAACCTAAAATCCGCCCCAAATAATTCAGGCCGTTCTGGGGGCAAAGGGGGTTCTGACGTGGCACCTAATAAACGGGCCACGGAGAGGGAGGGAGGTACTAAGCTAACCAATGGAATTGTTTTAACCTGTTTGGGCTGCAAGCCCGAATTCGGTACGACAATGACAACAGCTGCAGGGCGCGAAATTCAAAATCTATTTTTTTAAAATATTTAACTTTTACACATTAACAAGTCCAATACAGCATTTGAAAGATAAACATCTTGTCAATCCAGCCAACATGTCCGATTTTTTAAATGTTTTACAGAGAAAACACCACATATATTTATGTTAGCTCACCACCAAATACAAAAGTGGACAGACACGTATGGATATGATTATGAAGTATGAATTATGATTCAAGTAGCATGCACAAGCCAACCGAAATAAACTAAAACCAACCTAAAGAGCCCAGAAAAAACTACCTCAGATGACAGTCATATAACATGTTACACAATAAATCTATGTTTTGTTCATAAAAAGTGCATATTTTAGCTATAAATCAGTTTTACATTGATGCTAACATAAATGCTAACACATAGCTAGAGTCTGAATCGAGACGGGAGTAGCCAGAGAAAATACATACACCAACGTCGGCTACTAATTACACCTCATAAAACATTTCAGAAAAACATATGGTGGATAGCTAATGAAAGACAGATATCGTGTGAATAAAGCCAACATTTCCGATTTTTGAAGTGTTTTACAGCGAAAACACAATATATCGTTATATTAGCTAACAACATAAGCTAGCATAAGTCAGCACTAGCATTGGTCAAGCGCTAGCCTAGCACAGTTAGCCCACTTAGCACAGCACAGCTCAACAGATATATGAAAAAGCATCCCAAATTGGGTCTTATCTTTGTTGATATTCCATCAGAATGTTGTAACGGGGTCCAATGTCCAGTAGAGTCTTTAGTTGGGTTCCAGAACGAATTATTTCCCTCTTTGGTTAGCAAGCACGATAGCATTGCGGCGCTACACAGCGTTTCTTCAAAAAATTCTTCCGTCGTATCACATCTAAAGTCCAGAATAAATTGCAATAATATAATTAAAGTATATTGAAAAAACATACTTTAGGATGATTTTGTGACATGTATCAAATAATATCGTAGTCAGACATCATATTCACCGTTATCTACCTTGTTCCAGAAGCCGAGACCAAATTATGCTTCGCGGCCGGAATTTTTTTTTAACTGCGCAGGTCTCACAAGAAGGTGTGTTATTCAGTCCATGGATGAGATATTCGACTCCTTTCAATTCTCACTTCCGCATTACAGCCTGACGAATGCGTGTGACGTGTTCCTATGGTCCCAAGTCAAAGGGCCTTTTATAGAGAAGGTCTTAAAGAGACACATCGCATTTTGGAATTCTCAATTCGGCTGGGAAAATGGCTGTAAAAATATTTCTGTTCGACTTAGAGAAACAATTCAAACCTTTTTAGAAACTATAGACTGTTATCTATCCAACAGTAGTAAATATATGCATATTGGAAAATAAAAAGTTTCTTAGGAGGCCGTTTGAAAATGTGCACACATTTTCCAGTTTTTTCAATATTCAGCTTGCAGCCCAAACAGGTTTAAGATGATCATATCATGGATCATTTAGCTATTTGAGTTTGAACACTTTTAGTTTTTCCCAAGAAAATATATAAAAAAGATTTTATAAAAGATTTTATTTGGCCTTACCACTATAGGCTATAGATTGGATTACACACTCATAAATGGCAAAAAAGACAGTCAAAAAATAAATCATAAGAAATAAGAATTCAAAGTGTCTGTTCTTTATCTAGGAAAGCTCAAGAAAAAAAAAAATATATTTTTTACATATATATATATATATATGTATATAGCATTATCGTCGCGTCTCCTGTTAGTATGTAGGGAAGCTAATGGTCCATCCTGCGTGTGTGTAAACTTAAATGTTTTATTACCACAGCACTTTGTTTGTTCTCTATAGTTATTTACTTAAAAATGTATCAATTTACCTATTCGGCCAGTTGGAGGCCACTTGGGTACATTTGGGACAACTCATTGTCACACCCTGATCTGTTTCACCTGTCTTTGTTATTGTTTCCACCCCCCTCCAGGTGTAGCCCATCTTCCCCATTATCCCCAGTGTATTTATACCTGTGTTCTCTGTTTGTCTGTTGCCAGTTCGTTTTTATTCATCAAACCTACCAGTGTTTCTTTCTGATTGTCTCCACCCCCCTCCAGGTGTAGCCCATCTTCCCCATTATCCCCTGTGTATTTATACCTGTGTTCTCTGTTTGTCTGTTGCCAGTTCGTTTTTATTCATCAAACCTACCAGTGTTTCTTTCTGATTGTCTCCACCCCCCTCCAGGTGTAGCCCATCTTCCCCATTATCCCCAGTGTATTTATACCTGTGTTCTCTGTTTGTCTGTTGCCAGTTCGTTTTTATTCATCAAACCTACCAGTGTCTCTTTCCCTGCTCCTGTCTTCACTATTGTTCCTGTTTTCCCCAGTTTTGACCTTTTCTGCCCACCCTGACCCTGAGCCTGGCTGACGTCCAATAACTTTGCCCCACTACTCTGGATTGTCGAATTACAGTCATTGCATTCACCTAATCTCCGTAAAACATCACAGTAAACTCCCATATATTACAGTATTGTATTCAGAAACAACAGATTGAAAAGAAACACAGACAAAACAGTCAGTCATTAATATTACTATTTATTTAACTTAATTTAACTTATGATAAACAGTATTTCTCAAGTGTCACTATGTCTAGGAGATGGCAAAACAGTCAGAAGAACTGATCAAAATGTATATTACAACTAATTTAGCTACATTTAATTTAAAAATGAACAACTGTAGATTATATTTCTTTAATTCTTGCTTCTATTTCACAAATTTCACAGCAAGAGAGATAAAAACAGTCAGAAACTAATACAGTATTACAATTAATTTACTGTATTTTTAACATTACATTTCACAGTTGTATATCATTCCAAAGATAGGGTTTTCTATTTCTCAAGTTCCACACAGGCTAAGAGACGGCAACATAGTCAGAAATAATATTACGATTCATTTAACTTAACATTTAAGAATTCCCACACCAAAAAAGTGGCGGGGTGTCCATTTTGTTGTTGTTTAAAACCCAGATTGTCCCTTTAATTCCCACAGAACTTCTATTTCGCCCCTATTCACCCCTGTGAATTCTATTCTCATTGGTTCATTGTTAATTCAATCGCTTGTCTTAGTCGAAATTATAACTTAGTGATATACACTTTTTAGACTACCGTGCAGACCCAAACCATAATGTTCTGGCTCAGATAATTTCATTTCCAGTACATTCCCAGAAACTACGGGGATTAGATTCTAACCAATCCAGTGCAGTTCAGCTTGGCTTGGTTCAGATTATTGGTGTCAGTTGACAATCAAATGTGAATCAACATTAGACGTTGAATTGATGTCTTTGAAAAGCGTGACCTCAGCCTCAGGGTCCCCTGACACAGGGCAGTTTCCCAGACCTGTGGAGGTAGAGAAAGGGCTGAACAAACCCAATGACAACTGTGAAAGAGAAACAAATGGATCTTCCCTTAAAATACTCCACTGGTTCTATAAAATGGTAACTGACTAGGAGAAGAACCAGTGGGAAGTAGTTGACAATCATAGACACCGTGATCATTGAAATGATCCTGAAGGCCCTCAGCTTCATGTTGTTCATCCCTTCCCCCTGTCTCTCTCCTTCCCCCGGACCAGGACGTTTCAGAGCCCAGAGAACAGCCAGGCAGCAGAACAACATCACAGAAAGAGAAAGCAGGTTAAAAATCAATCCAAAGAACTTCCACCATGCAGATTGGTTATTAACAAACATATTTACAAAGCAGGATCCAAGCACCATCAGCCAGACAACACCACAACACCCCACCCTGTATCTCAGGGGTTTGTACTTCAGGAAGGTTACAGGGTGGACCACCGCCAGGTAGCGCTCCACACAGATACAACACTGGAACAGAGGACGACCAAAGAGGTTGAAACCGGCAAAGAATGTACCAACGCTCCATAAAGCAACATTCTCTTGGATGTTATAATGAACAATAAACATCAAATTGGACAGGCTGTAGAGGATCTCAGACACAGACAGGTTGAGAGAGAAGAAGTCTGAAGCCATCGTCCCTCCCGCTCCGGTCACTATCAGCCACACGACGTAGACATTGGTGGGGAGACCCAGGATGAGGTTGATGGAGATGGCAGCAGTGAACGGTACATTCTGGAAAGAATGGAGGGTAACACTATAATAACACTCATTAGGAAAATCATTTATAAGACATTTACAAAACAGTTTGATTAACATTTATTAATCATTACATCCCACATTTATAAATGTTAGGAAACTAGTTATTCACACGTTTAAATACCTTACAAATGGTTTATTATAGGATGTTATTATATATTTTTACCGGAAGGTGTTCAGTGAAGGAGGAGAGGAGAGTAGAGTTGCTGTATATAGAGGTGTTCATGTCTTCTCAGTCGTTGTGGTCTGTGAATTTACAAGACAAAACATTCCTATTTTGACTCCTTTTATCAGGATAAGTGAATTTGTCCAAATAAAATGTGGAAAAAGGGTATCTTCAGTGTAGACTACCTGCAGTGTTCCTCAGACAACCCTGGTCTCTTCAGTGTTCAGTGTAGACTACCTGTCGTGTTCCTCAGACAACCCTGGTCACTTCAGTGTAGACTACCTGTCGTGTTCCTCAGACAACTCTGGTCTCTTCAGTGGGTCTAAAGCTCTGCCTCTGACCCAACCTTTTCTGACGGACAACTTACCACACATCTAGGTCCTCCCCCAACGCACGATCTCATTGGATAGCATTGAGTTGGCTGTGTTGTTAACCATCATTTTGTCTTGTTTTGAATCTCTCCTAAAGCTCGGCCCTGCCTTTACACAGGTGTGTGTTACTTAATGGAGAAATGTATTCAGCCAGAACCAGATATGCAAACGTAGGAGGCGAAGGCCAGTTTCAAACCACACATGCTCACAACACATGTTCCATAGCAGGGGTTATGTTAGTCTGTGGAGTGGAATGTGGTTGGGTGTGACAGGGGAAGAGACGTGATAAACGCTGTTCATCAGTTGGTTGACGGATCTGTAGTTGTGTTTGGTTTGAAACCTTGACAACGCAAAGCAAATCTAAACCCCACCCTCTCAACACTTCCTCTCATTGGACATTATTTACGCATCATTTTGTCTGGTTTGAATGTGCTCTAAAGCTCGGCCCTACCTTCACACAGGTGTGTGTTACGTCATGGAGAAATCTATTGGGTCAGTGTGCTCCAAGGGGCTGATCAGACTAAGGAAATGTCTTTTTTACACCTTTTGATTTCAGACCTTCTCAGTACTTGTTATTCAGACTTACCCTATGCAGGTGCATAACAAGGTTTGCTGGTATGCCTACCATGTACGCACTGAATAAATGTCCATTACATCTCAGAAAACTCACCCATTGGGTGGAATAGCAATTTGATCAGGGAGTTTTTCTTCAATTTGTTTTTTCTACAGCAATCCCTTTAAATACTGTGTACCTTTAATTAGAAATTGATTGGCACAACATTAGAATGTAGCCAATGGAGAATGAGTTCAGTGAAAGAAAGCCATCAAAACATATTTATCTCCGTTTCAGAACTCATGCATAGCTAAAACAATGGATAGATGTTGCCCTAAGAGTTGTGCAAAGTTGGTAGAATCTTTTTTTTAAATAATTCAAAGCTTTAATGGCTGCCAAAGCTGCTTCCACCTGCAAAACAGCAGTCTCAACATCAACAGTGAAGAGGCGACTCTGGGATGCTGGCTTTCTAGGCAGAGTTCCTCTGTCCAGTCTCAACGTCAACAGTGAAGAGGCGACTCTGGGATGCTGGCCTTCTAGGCAGAGTTCCTCTGTCCAGTCTCAACGTCAACAGTGAAGAGGCGACTCTGGGATGCTGGCCTTCTAGGCAGAGTTCCTCTGTCCAGTCTCAACATCAACACTGAAGAGGCGACTCTAGGATGCTGGCCTTCTAGGCAGAGTTCCTCTGTCCAGTCAACATCAACAGTGAAGAGGCGACTCTGGGATGCAGGCCTTCTAGGCAGAGTTCCTCTGTCCAGTCTCAACATCAACAGTGAAGAGGGGACTCTGGGATGCTGGCCTTCTAGGCAGAGTTCCTCTGTCCAGTCTCAACGTCAACAGTGAAGAGGGGACTCTGGGATGATGGCCTTCTAACCCCACCACCCCAACCCCCACTCCACAGACTAACCTAACCCCATCACCCCAACCCCCACTCCACAGAATAACTTAACCCCATCACCCCAAGCCCCATTCAACAGACTAACCTAACCCCAACCCCAAGCCCCACTCCACAGACTAACCTAACCCCATCACTCCAACCCCCACTCCACAGAATAACTTAACCCCATCACCCCAACCCCCACTCCACAGACTAACCTAACCACATCACCCCAACCCCCACTCCACAGACTAACCTAACCCCATCACCCCAAAACCCAATACACAGACCAACCTAACCCCAACCCCAAGCCCCATTCCACAGACTAACTAAACCCCATCACCCCAACCCCCACTCCACAGGCTAACCTAACCACATCACCCCAACCCCACTCCACAGACTAACCTAACCCCATCACCCCAACCCCCACTACACAGACTAACCTACCCCCATCACCCCAACCCCCACTCCACAGACTAACCTAACCCCATCACCCCAAGCCCCATTCCACAGACTAACCTAACCCCAACCCCAAGCCCAAATCTACAGACTAACCTACCCCCAACCCCCACTCCACAGACTAACCTAACCCCATCACCCCAACCCCCACTCCACAGACTAACCTAACCCCAACCCCAAGCCCCAATCCACAGACTAACCTAACCCCAACACCAAGCACCATTCAACAGACTAACCTAACCCCAACCCCACTCCACAGACTAACCTAACCCCATCACCCCAACCCCCACTCCACAGACTAACCTAAAACCATCCCCACTCCACAGACTAACCTA
This sequence comes from Salvelinus fontinalis, assembly GCF_029448725.1. Lineage (NCBI taxonomy): Eukaryota > Metazoa > Chordata > Actinopteri > Salmoniformes > Salmonidae > Salvelinus > Salvelinus fontinalis. The sequence goes on from NW_026601536.1 coordinate 34,901, forward strand.
ACCCCAACCCCACTCCACAGACTAACCTAACCCCAACCCCCACTCCACAGACTAACCTAACCCCAACCCCACTCCACAGACTAACCTAACCCCAACCCCAACCCCACTCCACAGACTAACCTAACCCCATCACCCCAACCCCCACTCCACAGACTTACTTAACACCAACCCCAACCCCACTCCGCAGACTAACCTAACCCCAACCCCACTCCACAGACTAACCTAACCCCAACCCCAACCCCACTCCACAGACTAACCCCAACCCCAACCCCCACTCCACAGACTTTCCTAACCCCAACCCCACTCCACAGACTAACCCCAACCCCAACCCCCACTCCACAGACTAACCTAACCCCAACCCCACTCCACAGACTAACCTAACCCCATCACTCCAAACCCACGCCACAGACTAACCTAACCCCATCACCCCAACCGCCACTCCATAGACTAACCTAACCCCAACCCCCACTCCACAGACTAACCTAACCCCATCACTCCAACCCCACTCCACAGACTAACCTAACCACATCACCCCAACCCCACTCCACAGACTAACCTAACCCCAACACCATAACCCCCACTCCACAGACTAACCTAACCCCACCCCCACTCCACAGACTAACCTAACCCCAACCCCACTCCACAGACTAACCTGCCCCCATCACCCCAACCGCCACTCCACAGACTAACCTAACCCCATCACCCCAACCGCCACTCCACAGACTAACCTAACCCCATCACCCCAACCCCCACTCCACAGACTAACCTAACCCCATCATCCCAACCCCCACTCCACAGACTAAGCTAACCTCAAAATCCAACCCCACTCCAGAGACTAACCTAACCCCATCACCCCAACCCCCACTCCACAGAATAACCTAAACCCATCACCCCAACCCCCACTCAACAGACTAACATAACCCCATCACTCCAACCCCACTCCACAGACTAACCTAACCCCATCACCCCAACCGCCACTCCACAGACTAACCTAACCCCAACTCCACAGACTAACCTAACCCCAACCCCACTCCACAGACTAACCTAACCCCATCACTCCAACCCCCACTCCCCAGACTAACCTAACCACATCACCCCAACCCCACTCCACAGACTAACCTAACCCCATCAAACCAACCCCCACTCCACAGACTAACCTAACCCCACCCCCACTCCACAGACTAACCTAACCCCAACCCCACTCCACAGACTAACCTAACCCCATCACCCCAACCGCCAATCCACAGAATAACCTAACCCCATCACCCCAACCCCCACTCCACAGACTAACCTAACCCCATCACCCCAACCCCCACTCCAAAGACTAAGCTAACCTCAAAATCCAACCCCACTCCACAGACTAAGCTAACCCGATCACCCCAACAGCCACTCCACAGACTAACCTAAACCCATCACCCCAACCCCCATTCCACAGACTAACCTAACCCCATCCCCAACCCAACTCCACAGACTAACCTAACCCCAACCCCCACTCCACAGACTAACCTAACCCCAACCCCAACCCCCACTCCACAGACTAACCTACCCCAACCCCACTCCACAGACTAACCTAACCCCAACCCCCACTACACAGACCAACCTAACCCCATCACCCCATCCCCCACTACACAGACCAACCTAACCCCATCACCCCAACCCCCACTCCACAGACTAACCTAACCACATCACCCCAAACCCCAATCCACAGACTAACCTAACCCCATCACCCCAACCCCCACTCCACAGACTAACCTACCCCCAACCCCCACTCCACAGACTAACCTAACCCCATCACCCCAACCCCCACTCCACAGACTAACCTAACCCCAACCCCAAGCCCCAATCCACAGACTAACCTAACCCCAACACCAAGCACCATTCAACAGAATAACCTAACCCAAACCCCACTCCACAGACTAACCTAACCCCATCACCCCAACCCCCACTCCACAGACTAACCTAACCCCATCCCCACTCCACAGACTAACCTAACCCCAACCCCACTCCACAGACTAACGTAACCCCAACCCCAACCCCCACTTCCCAGACTAACCTAACCCCAACCCCCACTCCACAGACTAACCTAACCCCAACCCCACTCCACAGACTAACCTAACCCCAACCCCAACCCCACTCCACAGACTAACCTAACCCCATCACCCCAACCCCCACTCCACAGACTTCCCTAACACCAACCCCAACCCCACTCCGCAGACTAACCTAACCCCAACCCCACTCCACAGACTAACCTAACCCCAACCCCAACCCCACTCCACAGACTAACCCCAACCCCAACCCCCACTCCACAGACTAACCTAACCCCAACCCCACTCCACAGACTAACCCCAACCCGTACCCCCACTCCACAGACTAACCTAACCCCAACCCCACTCCACAGACTAACCTAACCCCATCACTCCAACCCCTCTCCACAGACTAACCTAACCCCATCACCCCAACCGCCACTCCACAGACTAACCTAACCCCAACCCCCACTCCACAGACTAAACTAACCCCATCACTCCAACCCCACTCCACAGACTAACCTAATCACATCACCCCAAACCCACTCCACAGACTAACCTAACCCCAACACCATAACCCCCATTCCACAGACTAACCTAACCACATCACCCCAACCCCACTGCACAGACTAACCTAACCCCATCACCCCAAACCCCAATCCACAGACTAACCTAACCGCATCACCCCAATCCCCATTCCACAGACTAACCTAACCCCAACCCCAAGCCCCATTCTACAGACTAACCTAACCCCATCACCCCAACCCCCACTCCACAGACTAACCTAACCCCATCACCCCAGTCTGAACAGGTGCAGTCCAGGTATGGTACTGAAGCTCCACCCAGTCTGAACAGGTGCGGTCCAGGTATGATACTGAAGCTCCACCCAGTCTGAACAGGTGCAGTCCAGGTATGATACTGAAGCTCCACCCAGTCTGAACAGGTGCAGTCCAGGTATGATACTGAAGCTCCACCCACCCAGTCTGAACAGGTTCAGTCCAGGTATGATACTGAAGCTCCACCCAGTCTGAACAGGTGCAGTCCAGGTATGATACTGAAGCTCCACCCACCCAGTCTGAACAGGTGCAGTCCAGGTATGATACTGAAGCTCCACCCACCCAGTCTGAACAGGTTCAGTCCAGGTATGATAGTGAAGCTCCCCCCAGTCTGAACAGGTGCAGTCCAGGTATGATATTGAAGCTCCACCCATTCTGAACAGATTCAGTCCAGGTATGATACTGAAGCTCCACCCACCCAGTCTGAACAGGTGCAGTCCAGGCATGATACTGAAGCTCAACCCAGTCTGAACAGGTGCAGTCCAGGTATGATACTGAAGCTCCACCCACCCAGTCTGAACAGGTGCAGTCCAGGTATGATACTGAAGCTCCACCCAGTCTGAACAGGTGCAGTCCAGGTATGATACTGAAGCTCCACCCACCCAGTCTGAACAGGTGCAGTCCAGGTATGATACTGAAGCTCCACGCACCCATTCTGAACAGGTTCAGTCCAGGTATGGTACTGAAGCTCCACCCAGTCTGAACAGGTTCAGTCCAGGTATGATACTGAAGCTCCACCCAGTCTGAACAGGTGCAGTCCAGGTATGATACTGAAGCTCCACCCAGTCTGAACAGGTGCAGTCCAGGTATGGTACTGAAGCTCCACCCAGTCTGAACATGTGCAGTCCAGGTATGATACTGAAGCTCCACCCAGTCTGAACAGGTGCAGTCCAGGTATGACACTGAAGCTCCACCCACCCAGTCTGAACAGGTTCAGTCCAGGTATGGTACTGAAGCTCCACCCAGTCTGAACAGGTTCAGTCCAGGTATGATACTGAAGCTCCACCCAGTCTGAACAGGTGCAGTCCAGGTATGATACTGAAGCTCCACCCAGTCTGAACAGGTTCAGTCCAGGTATGGTACTGAAGCTCCACCCAGTCTGAACAGGTTCAGTCCAGGTATGATACTGAAGCTCCACCCAGTCTGAACAGGTGCAGTCCAGGTATGATACTGAAGCTCCACCCACCCAGTCTGACCAGGTTCAGTCCAGGTATGATACTGAAGCTCCACCCACCCAGTCTGAACAGGTGCAGTCCAGGTATGGTACTGAAGCTCCACCCAGTCTGAACAGGTTCAGTCCAGGTATGATACTGAAGCTCCACCCAGTCTGAACAGGTGCAGTCCAGGTATGATACTGAAGCTCCACCCAGTCTGAACAGGTGCAGTCCAGGTATGGTACTGAAGCTCCACCCAGTCTGAACAGGTGCAGTCCAGGTATGATACTGAAGCTCCACTCAGTCTGAACAGGTTCAGTCCAGGTATGATACTGAAGCTCCACCCAGTCTGAACAGGTTCAGTCCAGGTATGATACTGAAGCTCCACCCAGTCTGAACAGGTTCAGTCCAGGTATGATACTGAAGCTACACCCACCCAGTCTGAACAGGTTCAGTCCAGGTATGATACTGAAGCTCCACCCAGTCTGAACAGGTTCAGTCCAGATAGTGGCCACTATATAGGGAGTGGTGGGCCTCTATGTAGGGAATAGGGGCCATCATGAAGTGAATAGGGGCCACTATGTAGGGAATAGGGAGCAACCCTGTAGGGAATAGGGGTCTCTATGTAGGAAATAAGGGACCATTTGGGTAGAAGGAACAATACAGTATATTGCTGATGTTGCTCCTAGCTGGGAGGAAGGACTGTAGAGTTTAAATTAACTTTTGTCAACAAATACTTTCATAGATATATAGCGTGTAACTGTAACCTGTTTTTATTGAGAATGAAGATGACAGGAAAAGACTCAGCACTGAGACACAGTTTGTGTTTTTAGACACTCCATTTTGGCTCAATGTCTTGGAAACATGCAATGCTTTTTCATGATTCGAGACACCATTTAGACAGCACTTGACAACATGTTATGTATATACACTGCTCAAAAAAATAAAGGGAACACTTAAACAACACAATGTAACTCCAAGTCAATCACACTTCTGTTGTGTTGTTTAAGTGTTCCCTTTATTTTTTTGAGCAGTGTATAATGTATCAATATACATATGTTCATATTTACATATTATATTTGACACAGTGTCATTGGTCAAGATCAAATGCAGATTTAAGTTTCATGAGAATTTACATCCAAAATGGCTTCCCTTTTCAAGCTTATTATCTTTTGCCTACAAACTATACAGAGAGACACAGATTCTGTCACGCCCTGACCGTAGAGATCCTCTTTATGTCTCTGTTTTGGTTGGTCAGGGCGTCAGTTGGGGTGGGCATTCTACGTTTTTCATTCTATGTTTTGTATATCTATGTGTTTGGCCTGGTATGGTTCCCAATAGGCAGCTGTCTATCGTTGTCTCTGATTGAGAACCATATTTAGGTAGCCTGTTCCCACCTGTGTTTAAGGGTAGTTATTTTCTGTTTTCTGTTTTGTGTGTTCACCTTACAGGACTGTTCGTTTGTCGTTTTTGTTGTTTCGTCAAGTGTTTCGTATTTTATTAAAGGTAATATGAACACTTACCACGCTGCACCTTGGTCCTCTTCTCCTTCTCCCGACGACGTTTGATTCTCTGGTGAATTTGATCCTATAATTGATTATCTATAGGATTAATTAATTGATTCTTGACATGGTACAAATCAAATACAGAAGCAGATTTAGTGTTTCTGAAGAAGTCACATGTCAGATTGGTTGCACAAACCCAGAGTTGAACTACGATGAAGAAGCAAACGGACATTCCAGAAGTAGTGTTGAAAAGCTGTTGAGAGACCAACACCTCTTCTTCCTCAGGGTCCTTCCTTCATCGCTGAAACTCCCCAATAGACTTGGGTGAGGAGAAGGTCTCGTCATACATCCTCTGAAACATGACCCGTCTGGCCGCGCTGCTTCTAATCACACTTCCTGCTTCACCAGGAAGTCAGCCGCACCAATGTGTCGGAAGAAACACCGTTCGACTGACTAACAGGCCGTTCTACTGCCAATGTTTGTCTATGGATCATTTAAAAAATAATAATAATATTTCATCTTTATTTAACCAGGTAGGCCAGTTGAGAACAAGTTCTCATTTAAAACTGCGACCTGGCCAAGACATGGCAAAGCAGTGCCACAAAAACAACAACACAGAGTTACACATAAACAAACGTACAGTAATTGCACGGCTGTGTGTTCAATTGTAAACACCTGTCAGCAACGGGTGTGGCTGAAAATAGCTGATACACTAATTTGAAGAGATGTCCACATTAGTTTGTATTTATAGTGTATTATGAAAATGTACCACATTTCTATCGCTATAGTAGTTGTGGTCAGTAGTTATGTGGATGTGGTCAGTAGTTCTGTGGTCAGTAGTTATGTGGATGTGGTCAGTAGTTATGTGGATGTGGTCAGTAGTTATGTGGATGTGGTCAGTAGTTATGTGGATGTGGTCAGTAGTTATGTGGATGTGGTCAGTAGTTATGTGGATGTGGTCAGTAGTTATGTGGATGTGGTCAGTAGTTCTGTGGTCAGTAGTTATGTGGATGTGGTCAGTAGTTATGTGGATGTGGTCAGTAGTTATGTGGATGTGGTCAGTAGTTATGTGGATGTGGCCAGTAGTTATGTGGATGTGGTCAGTAGTTATGTGGATGTGGTCAGTAGTTATGTGGATGTGGTCAGTAGTTATGTGGTCAGTAGTTATGTGGATGAGGTCAGTAGTTATGTGGATGTGGTCAGTAGTTATGTGGATGTGGTCAGTAGTTATGTGGATGTGGTCAGTAGTTATGTGGATGTGGTCAGTAGTTATGTGGATGTGGCCAGTAGTTATGTGGATGTGGTCAGTAGTTATGTGGATGTGGTCAGTAGTTATGTGGATGTGGTCAGTAGTTATGTGGTCAGTAGTTATGTGGATGAGGTCAGTAGTTATGTGGATGTGGTCAGTAGTTATGTGGATGTGGTCAGTAGTTATGTGGATGTGGTCAGTAGTTATGAGGTCAGTAGTTATGTGGATGTGGTCAGTAGTTATGTGGTCAGTAGTTATGTGGATGAGGTCAGTAGTTATGTGGATGTGGTCAGTAGTTATGTGGATGTGGTCAGTAGTTATGTGGATGTGGTCAGTAGTTATGTGGATGTGGTCAGTAGTTATGTGGATGTGGTCAGTAGTTATGTGGATGTGGTCAGTAGTTATGTGGATGTGGTCAGTAGTTATGTGGATGTGGTCAGTAGTTATGTGGATGCGGTCAGTAGTTATGTGGATGTGGTCAGTAGTTATGTGGTTGTGGTCAGTAGTTATGTGGTTGTGGTCAGTAGTTATGTGGATGTGGTCAGTAGTTATGTGGATGTGGTCAGTAGTTATGTGGTCAGTAGTTATGTGGATGTGGTCAGTAGTTATGTGGATGTGGTCAGTAGTTATGTGGATGTGGTCAGTAGTTATGTGGATGTGGTCAGTAGTTATGTGGATGTGGTCAGTAGTTATGTGGTTGTGGTCAGTAGTTATGTGGTTGTGGTCAGTAGTTATGTGGATGTGGTCAGTAGTTATGTGGATGTGGTCAGTAGTTATGTGGTCAGTAGTTATGTGGATGTGGTCAGTAGTTATGTCGATGTGGTCAGTAGATATGTGGTCAGTAGTTATGTGGATGTGGTCAGTAGTTATGTGGAGGTGGTCAGTAGATATGTGGTCAGTAGTTATGTGGATTGTGGTCAGTAGTTATGTGGATGTGGTCAGTAGTTATGTGGATGTGGTCAGTAGTTATGTGGTTGTGGTCAGTAGTTATGTGGTTGTGGTCAGTAGTTATGTGGATGTGGTCAGTAGTTATGTGGATGTGGTCAGTAGTTATGTGGTCAGTAGTTATGTGGATGTGGTCAGTAGTTATGTGGATGTGGTCAGTAGATATGTGGTCAGTAGTTATGTGGATGTGGTCAGTAGTTATGTGGAGGTGGTCAGTAGTTATGTGGATGTGGTCAGTAGATATGTGGATGTGGTCAGTAGTTATGTGGTTGTGGTCAGTAGTTATGTGGAGGTGGTCAGTAGATATGTGGTCAGTAGAATATATTGTTGTTCAGATGTTTTATTTTAAAAGCAGAGAAGTGTAGGACGATTTTAAATGCTCTAAGTTTATGTCTGACTTGTTGAGGGAGTGGTCAAAACGGCAGTTGTTTGGAAGAAAAAACGGCTGTATTTTTAGATCTGTAGCCAAATTGGATTAGCAGACAAGTAGAAGCAGATGTCACACCCTCCATCTTTTGTCTAACCTGTTCTGAAAGTGGTAAAAATATCAGCTGTTAATAAAAAGTTACAGAAGATGTTGTTGATGCCGTTACTAAAAAACCTTAGAGATATTTTTGTTCCTGTAAGGGCACAAGGCGAGACCGAGATGCAGACACGGGTGGCAGATAATTAATTCTAAAAAACTATTTTAAACTGAGCTATCCACATTTTTTTACATATATATTTATATATATATATACATAGCATTATTGTCGCGTCTCCTGTTAGTATGTAGGGAAGCTAATGATCCATCCTGGGTGTGTGTAAACTTAAATGTTTTATTACCACAGCACTTTGTATGTTCTCTATAGTTATTTACTTAAAAATGTATCAATTTACCTATTCGGCCAGTTGGAGGCCACTTTGGTACATTTGGGAAAACTCATTGTCACACTCTGATCTGTTTCACATGTCTTTGTGATTGTTTCCATCCCCCTCCAGGTGTAGCCCATCTTCCCCATTATCCCCTGTGTATTTATACCTGTGTTCTCTGTTTGTCTGTTGCCAGTTCGTTTTTATTCATCAAACCTACCAGTGTTTCTTTCTGATTGTCTCCACCCCCCTCCAGGTGTAGCCCATCTTCCCCATTATCCCCAGTGTATTTATACCTGTGTTCTCTGTTTGTCTGTTGCCAGTTCGTTTTTATTCATCAAACCTACCAGTGTTTCTTTCTGATTGTCTCCACCCCCCTCCAGGTGTAGCCCATCTTCCCCATTATCCCCTGTGTATTTATACCTGTGTTCTCTGTTTGTCTGTTGCCAGTTCGTTTTTATTCATCAAACCTACCAGTGTTTCTTTCTGATTGTCTCCACCCCCCTCCAGGTGTAGCCCATCTTCCCCATTATCCCCAGTGTATTTAAACCTGTGTTCTCTGTTTGTCTGTTGCCAGTTCGTTTTTATTCATCAAACCTACCAGCGTTTCTTTCCCTGCTCCTGTCTTCACTATTGTTCCTGTTTTCCCCAGTTTTGACCTTTTCTGCCCACCCTGACCCTGAGCCTGGCTGACGTCCAATAACCTTGCCCCACTACTCTGGATTGTCGAATTACAGTCATTGCATTCACCTAATCTCCGTTAAACATCACAGTAAACTCCCATATATTACAGTATTGTATACAGTAACAACAGATTGAAAAGAAACACAGACAAAACAGTCAGTCATTAATATTACTATTTATTTAACTTCATTTAACTTATGATAAACAGTATTTCTCAAGTGTCACTACGTCTAGGAGATTGCAAAACAGTCAGAAAAACTGTTAATAATGTATATTTTAACTAATTTAGCTAAATTTAATTTAACAATGAACAACTGTAGATTATATTTCTTTAATTCTTGCTTCTATTTCACAAATTTCACAGCAGGAGAGAGGAAAACAGTCAGAAACTAATATTACAATTAATTTACTGTATTTTTAACATGACATTTCACAGTTGTATATCATTCCAAAGATAGGGTTTTCTATTTCTCATGTTCCACACAGGCGAAGAGACGGCAACATAGTCAGAAATAATATTACGATTCATTTAACTTAACATTTAAGAATTCCCACACCAAAAAAGTGGCGGGGTGTCCATTTTGTTGTTGTTTGAAACCCAGATTGTCCCTTTAATTCCCACAGAACTTCTATTCCGCCCCTATTCACCCCTGTCCTATTCTATTCTATTCTCATTGGTTCATTGTTAATTCAATCGCTTGTCTTAGTCGAAATTATAACTTAGTGATATACACTTTTTAGACTACCATGCAGACCCAAACCATAATGTTCTGGCTCAGATCATTTCCTTTCCAGTACATTCTCAGAAACTACGGGGATTAGATTCAAACCAATCCAGTGCAGTTCAGTTTGGCTTGGTTCAGATTATTGGTGTCAGTTGACAATCAAATGTAAATCAAAATTAGACGTTGAACTGATGGCTTTGAACATTGTGACCTCAGCCTCAGGGTCCCGTGACACAGGGCAGTTTCCCAGACCTGTGGAGGTAGAGGAGGGGCTGAGCAAACCCAATGACAACTGTGATAGAGAAACAAATGGATCTTCCCTTAAAATACTCCACTGGTTCTATAAAATGGTAACTGGTTAGGAGAAGAACCAGTGGGAGGTAGTTGACAATCATAGACACCGTGATCATTGAAATGATCCTGAAGGCCCTCAGCTTCATGGTGTTCATCCCTTCCCCCTCTCTCTCTCCTTCCCCCGGACCGGGACGTTTCAGAGCCCAGAGAACAGCCAGGCAGCAGAACAACATCACAGAAAGAGTAAACAGGTTAAAAATCAAACCAAAGATCATCCACCATGCAGATTGGTATTTACCAAGCATATTTGCAAAGCAGGATCCAAGCACCATCAGCCAGACAACACCACAACACCCCACCCTGTATCTCAGGGGTTTGTACTTCAGGAAGGTTACAGGGTGGACCACCGCCAGGTAGCGCTCCACACAGATACAACACTGGAACAGAGGACGACCAAGGATATTGAAACCGGCAAAGAATGTCCCAACGCTCCATAAAGTACCATTATCTTGGATGTTATAATGAACAATAAACATCAGATTGGACAGAATGTAGAGGATCTCAGACACAGACAGGTTGAGAGAGAAGAAGTCTGAAGCCATCGTCCCTCCCGCTCCGGTCACTATCAGCCACACGACGTAGACATTGGTGGGGAGACCCAGGATGAGGTTGATGGAGATGGCAGCAGTGTACAGTACAATCTGGAAAGAACGGAGGGTAACACTATAATAACACTCATTAGTAAATCATTTATAAGACATTTACAAACAGTTTGATTAACATGTATTAATCATTACAACCCACATTTATAAACGTTAGTAAGCTAGTTATTCACACTTTTAAATACCTTACAAATGGTTTATTATGGGATGTTATTATATATTTTTACCGGAAGGTGTTCAGTGAAGGAGGAGAGGAGAGTAGAGTTGCTTTCTACAGAGATGTTCATGTCTTCTCAGTCGTTGGGGTCTGTGAATTTACAAGAAAAAACATTCCTATTTTGACTCCTTTTATCAGGATAAGTGAATTTGTCCAAATAAAATGTGGAAAAAGGGTATCTTCAGTGTAGACTACCTGTTGTGTTCCTCAGACAACCCTGGTCTCTTCAGTGGTCAGTGTAGACTACCTGTC